>NW_019943376.1:67304-84426 GCF_002910315.2 Salvelinus sp. IW2-2015 | reverse complement strand
TACACACAATATTATACACACATTATTATACACACATTAATATACACACATTAATATACACACATTATTATACACACAATATTATACACACATTATTATACACATATTATTATACACACATGAATATACACATATTATTATACACACATCATAATACGGCAGGGTAGCCTAGTGGTTAGAGCGTTGGACTTCTAATCCTCGAGCTGACAAGGTACAAATCTGTCGTCTGCCCCTGAACAGGCAGTTAACCCACTGTTCCTAGGCTGTCATTGAAAATAAGAATTTGTTATTAACTGACTTGCCTAGTTACATAAAGGTAAAAAATAAAAATAAAAACACACATTATTATACAAGGAATAGTTGCAGAATGTCTCATTCAGTGTTGGCCTCGCTGGTAAAAAGGACGATGTGAAGAAGAGAACAATGTGTAACCCTCCAGTGTATGGGTGTGTATTTTTTTGTGTATGTGTACACGCACAATTCACTACAATACTGTATTTACAGGGACGTGGAGAGAGAGTATTAACTCAGTACATACAGCATGTCAGTGTATATGTACGGTACAATTACTACACTGATGTTGTTTACTTAAAATGGTGGGTTGAGGCAAAGTTTAGAGGGTTATTGTGCAGTCTCTTTTTCTTAATTTAAAAGGTTTTTCTATAATATCTACACTACAAACTATCTCTCTGTCTCTCCCTCTCTCCCTCTCCCTCTCTCCCTCTCTCCTTCTCTCCTCCTCTCTCCCTTTCTCCTCCTTTCCATCTCTCTCTCTCTCCCTCTCTCCTTCTCTCCCCCTCTCTCCCTCTCTCCCTCTCTCCTTCTCTCTCCCTCTCTCCTTCTCTCCCTCTCTCCCTCTCTCCCTCTCTCCCTCTCTCCCTCTCTCCCTCTCTCCCTCTCTCCATCTCTCCCCCTCACTCACACACAAAATACCACTCTAAACTCCCAATCACCATCACACCAACTCTCCCTCACACCTTCTCTCCACACCTCACTCAAAAAAAATCAAAATCACACCAACTATCCCTCTCTCCCAGTCTCCCTCTCTCCTTCTCTCCCAGTCTCCCCTCTTCCAGTCTCCCTCTCTCCCTCTCTCCCTCTCTCCCTCTCTCCCTCTCTCCTTCTCTCCTTCTCTCCTTCTCGCCTTCTCTCCCTCTCTCCTTCTCTCCCTCTCTCCTTCCTCCCCTCTCTCCCTCTCTCTCTCCCTCTCTCCTTCTTCCCCTCTCTCTCTCTCTCCCTCTCTCATTCTCTCCCTCTCTCCCTCTCTCTCTCTCTGCTTCCAGGAAGGACTAAGGAAGACAAAGACAGACAGATGGAAGGAGGCCAGGGAAGGATGGAGGTGCAGTATGTTATGGTTAAGACTGTTATGATTTGATTAAACCTCTTCTCTCGTTCTCCCTTAGATAACTTGGATGCTTACATTGAGGGATAACTCCTTGTTTAAATACAGACGTTCCTTAGCCCAAATGTTATGACAAGAAAAGATTCCTTTTATTCCTGACAAAGACACACCGGACAGCCTCTTGATGTTCTCTCTGAAATATGACCAAAAAAAGGTTCAATGTTTTATGGAAATTGTTGTGAAAACAAGCGACAACAAGCGACTGTTTTTTTACTGTATGTGTGTGTGTGTGTGTGGTGTTATTTGTGTGTCTGAATGTGTGTGTATGCATGTGTGTGTATGTGTGTGTGTATGTATGATGTTGATGTAATGTGTGTATATGTGCGTTTTTGTGTGTGGTGTGTGGTTGTGTTTTGTGCTGTGTAGTGTGTGGTGTGTGCTGTGTGTGTGTGTGTGTGTGTGTGTGTGTGTGTGTGTGTGTGTGTGTGTGCGTGTGTTGTTGTGTGTGTGTGTGTGTGTGTAGTGTGTGTGTGAGTGTGTATATTGTGAGGTGTGTTGTGTGTGTGTGTGTGTGTGTGTGTTGTGTGGTGTGTGTGTGTGTGTGTGTGTGTTGTAGTGTGTGTATGTGTGTGTATGATGTGTGTATATAATGTGTGTGTGTAGTGCCCGACTGTGTGTATGCCCTGTCGTTTTATCAGGCTGGGCCCGTTAGCATGTTCGTTTCTGCGCCCCTAACCCTCGGCTTCTGCGCGGCCATGTGTGTAATGCTCTCTCATCCTTATACTTTTATCTCTGGTATCTCATCAGCCCCTGCCGGAATAAATTGAATAAGTTATGCTCTTCAGCATCTTATTGATTGTTTCCCTTGCCTCCGCAGTTAGCTCCACTCTTAGGGCCACCCGGTTTTTCACTGCAATGCGGAAATAGGAACAGGCATTATAAGCCACGCAGCCCAGTGCGAATTGAACTTGAGTTAAGCAGGACTGTCAAATCCAATTTCCCACACCACTGAATACCAAAGCTTATATGTTTAACAAACTGCCAGTTTCATGTATGGGTAGTGACATTGTTGACCGTTCACCCACATGTAGATTGTAGATACACACATTGTAGATTGTTAAGATACACACACTTTTTAACGTAGATGTGTGTATCTACCTATAGGCCTGTTGAATGAATTGGACTCCTTGTCAAAAGCTAACTGGATATGCAGTTGCATTTAAGTTATTAAATTATATTAATTTATTAATTTCTTTAAATATTAGCAGAAAAAAAGTGGTTATTCAAAACAATAAATAAATTAACTGTATAAATGTGTGTGTGTGTGCTGTGTGTGTGTGTGTGTGTGTGTGTGTGTGTGTGTGTCTGTGTGTGTGTCGTAGTATGTGCTCGTGTAGGTGGAGTGTGATGAGTGAGCGTTGTGTTATTACCTGTGAATGAACACACAACCAAAACCTGGCTGATGTAGCTTTGAACTAAGAATCAATATGGACATGATCACAGGCTGTGCCTCAGGTACCCCACATCTCAMACACACAAACACAAACACACACACAAACACACACACACACACAAAGAAACACCCGCAMACACATACACACACACAAACGTGCACACGATCGCACAGACACATGCACAGAGACTTGGCCTACTCTATCTTAGGCCAAGGGCAACAATTCCCTCTCCTCTTGTACCAAGTGCCTCTGTGAACCAAGGCTAAACACAAGACAACACAAGACCCTCAGTCCCCCTGTATGGACCCCTCCCCTCACAACCACCAAACTGGTCCTCTCTGATCACAGGAACACGTGTAGAAGCTGGCCTCAGATGACAGATTGTCATCTTCACCACAATCCCCCAGCCCAGCGTTGGCCAAGCCCAAGGGACGACGCCTCTCGCTGGACCAGGAGAGGGAAGAGGGCTGGAGGTACCACCACTACAGAACCAAACAACCCAGGCCCACCTATCCCCAGGCTTCATAAATAATGCTCACTGTTAATAATGAATGAATAATTACTACTGTGATTTAATTTTGTTGACCAAGGACTCAGCTGCTACTAAATGAGTTAGCAGCAGGCTCAATATCATCTCTGCTCCCCCCCACACTCTCCTAGGTGCTAGTGTAGAGTATGTGGTTCCTTTGGGACCATCAAACACTCCACCCCTTCAACTCCTCCACCCTTTCAACTCCTCCACCCTTTCAACCCTTTCAACCCTTTCAACTCCTCCACCCCTTCACTCCTCCACCCCTTCACTCCTCCACCCTTTCAACTCACACGTGACCACACAAAACTATATCAACATCTATCCAACACCTTTCAATGCCTTTCAAACTCATGCCACATAATTCCAACACACCAGAACAGCCATTTCAACTACTGCTAACCCTTAATCATGATGCGAAATCATCCATGCTCACCTTTCAATCTCCTCCACACCGACTTGTTTCCGCCCCCCGACCCCACCCCACCAAAAACCCTTGTTTCCAAGCCCTTTCAAGTGCCCTCTAAGTCCTTCACAATCCCACTCCTTCAACCATCCTCCAATTATCACTGTCACGTACCTCCCAACGCTTATCAACACTCCTCCACACCTTTCAATCCTTCACATCCACCTTTTCAACCATCCACCTTTCAACATCTCTCACCCTTTCAACAGCATTACCACCCTTTGCCACTCCTCCAACCCTTTACCAACCTTTCAAACACCACTCTATCCCCATTCACATCCGTCTAACCTGTGTTCACTCCTCTAAGTTCACCCTCCTCAGCTCCTCTACCTTCACTCCACCCCTTTCGACTTCCTGCCACTCCTTTCAAACTCCTCCAACCTTCAACCTTTCAACTCCCAAACCTTGTCAATCTCTCCACCTTCAGGCTCCCTACAGCTTTCACTCCTCCCTTCACTCCTACACCCTTCACATCTCCTCAGCCCCTTACTCCTACATTGATCGCCTTTCAACTCTGCCACCCTTCCATTCCTAACAGTACCTTGTCAACTAACCTACACTCTTCATTCCTACACCCTTTCAACTCCTCCACCCCTTCATTCCTACACCCTTTCAACTCCTCCACCCCTTCATTCCTACACCCCTACACTTCTTCTCTCCTTCACTCCTTCATGCGTGTCCAATGCTTAGACTTTATCTAAATGGAATATCACAGATGACCCAGGTTCAAACCCAATGGGTCAAACAGCCTACCCTGATGTAGAATGCATGGATTAGACAACACATTCCAAGATGCATTTCTTTTGTTGAACATACTGTACTTGTTTGACGTGCATACTTGTATCATCTTTGGCAGTAACACCAGGGCTAAGTGTCTGTGTGTCTGTCATATGGTAGCCTCTGCAATAAGAGCTCATAGTTTCCCTTCGAAATTCAATTGTATTATGGATGAATGTCTATTTTTGATGCGTTAATTCAGCGTGATTATTAATCCCTTCTCTCTCTCTCTCTTTCCCTTCTCTCTCACCGAAATAAACATAAATATGGGTTGTATTTACAATGGTGTTTGTTCTTCACTGGTTGGCACACTGTGGTATTTCATCCAATAGATATGGGAGTTTGTTTTCAAATTCTTTGTGGGTCTGTGAAATCTGAGGGAAATATGTGTTTTTAATATGGTCATACATTTGGCAGGAGGTTAGGAAGTGCAGCTCAGTTTCCACCTCATTTTGTGGGCAGTGTGCACATAGCCTGTCTTCTCTTGAGAGCCAGGTCTGCCTACAGCGGCCTTTCTCAATAGCAAGGTTCTTTAAAAATGTTCTGATTCTTTAAAAATGTAAACTACATGTATTTGAGTGTTTATCAATATTTGTCTGATAATTATCTGTACAAAACAGTTAATCTGATAATACTTGTGGAATATAAAAATATTTGCTTGATATACATTTTCCAGTTTCTTGAAAAACTTTGCAAATGCAACTTATTTCTATGTGAAAACTGAAATGGTTGATTCCTTCCTTTTAATAGATGCTCCCATCCAGAGTGCACACATTTTCATACTGGTCCCCCATAGGAATCGTACCAACAACCTCTACCACTGAGCCACATCATCACATCACATAATCAACTACTGTATTGGTCATTGTTTTCTCTCCAGGGTGAWAGAAAGTCTACAGGTTCTAACCTAGATGACCAGCCTTTGTACAATACTGTACTGGCCATTTATATTAAGTGGTTTGTAAGGATGGTAAATTAATACTGCACAAAAATAGTTTTTATTTGTCATTTATTTATTTATATATATTTTACCCCTTTTTCTCCCCAATTTTGTGATATCCAATTGGTAGTGACAGTCTTGTCCCATCCATCGCTGCAACTCCCGAATGGCCTCGGTAGTTGAGAGCCATCCGAAACACGACGCCGACAAACCGCACTGCTTCTTGACACCCAGCTCGCTTTACCCGGAAGCCTCACCATTGTGTCAGAGGAAACACCATACAGCTGGCGACCGAAGTCAGCGTGCATGCTCCCAGCCGGCCACAAGGAGTCGCTAGAGCGCAATGGGACAAGGACATCCCAGCCGGCCATAAGGACTCGCTAGAGCGCAATGAGACAAGTACATCCCAGACGGCCACAAGGACTCGCTAGAGCACGATGGGACAAGGACATCCCAGACGGCCACAAGGACTCGCTAGAGCACGATGGGACAAGTACATCCCAGACGGCCACAAGGACTCGCTAGAGAGCGATGGGACAAGTCACATCCAGCGGCCACAAGGCTCGCTAGAAGAATTTAGGACAGATGACCATCCAGCTGGCCACAAGGGACTCGCTGAGCACACTAGGACCAATGACATCCCAGCCCGGCCACAAGGACGTCGCTTTAGAGCACAACTAGGCAATGACACTCCCAGCCGGCCCCAAACTCGTAGAAGCATCGGATGGGACAAGTACTGACCCAGACGGCACCAGACGGACTCGCTAGAAGAGCGGATGGAGCGGAAACCCAGGGGCACACAAGGACTCGCTTAGAGCGCCAAATAAGGACAATGAACATCCAGACGGGCCACAAGGACGGGTCTACGAGCGCCTGCAAGTGAAGGACGGACTCCCGGCGGCCAAACCTCCCCTAAGCCGATGCGCAGTCTGGGCCAATTAATTTTCTATTGTAAAATTAAAGGTTCTTGTTTGGGGATAGGGGTTAAATTACAGTTTAAGGCATGCATGTCTCCAAATGGTTCAAGTTACGATAAGGTGAGGTTAAGTGGGTTAAGGTATGGGGTTAAGGTAGTGGTTAAGAGTAGGGTTAAGGTAGGGTTAGGTACGGAGTTAAGCGGTTAGGGTTTAGGTAGGGTAGGTAGGGTTAAGTTACGGGTTTAAGGTAGGGTTAAGGTAGGGTTAGTTACGGGTTAAGGTATGGTTAAGGTAGGGTTAAGGTGGGTTAAGTTACGGGTTAATGTAGTGTTAACTTCTCTGGGGCAGGTGGGACGCAACGGTCCCACCGGCCAATAGCCAGGGAAAATCAGCGCGCCATATTCAAATAACATGATATAACAAATCTAACTTTCTTTTAAATCACACATGTAAGATACCAAATTAACAGCTAGCAACTCGTTGGAATCCAGCCCAATGTCAATTTCAACGAAAAAGCTTTTCGGCGAAAGCAATAAGATGCTATTATCTGATGATAGCACAAAGTAATCAAAGAGAGAAGCATATTTCATCAATGCAAGCACGACACAAAACGCAAAATAAAATATAAATGTGCCTTACTTTGACGAATTCTTTTGTTGGCACTCCAATATAGTCCATAAACATCAAAAATTGGTCCTTTGTTCGATTAATTCCGTCGATTATATATCCAAAATGTCAATTTATTTGGACCGTTTCGATCCAGAAAAACACAGCTTCCAACTTCGCAAGTCACTACAAAATATCAACAATTACATGTAAACTTTACCAAAAACATTTGAAACTACTTTGGTATACAACGTTAGGTATTTTTTAACGTTAATAATCGATCAATTTGAAGACTGGGATGATCTGTGTTTCAATAATAGAAAAGAAAACAAACTGACGCAACTTTTTTCGTTCACATGTCTCCGTCTCAAATATTTACTTCATGTGACAGCTCATTACGATAGCCTACGTCTTCACCGTACACAAAGGATAACCTCAACCGGATTTCAAGGATGGATGACATCGCCAGTGGAACGGTAGGAACTGCAAGCAAGTCATTAGAAAATCTGGTGTCTCTAAAAAATGAATTGAAAGACAAGTGGACATCAAAAAAATGTAATTCTGGAATGGTTCCTGTCCTCAGGGGTTTTCGCCTGCTACATAAGTTTCTGTTATTCTCACCGACTGATTTTAACAGTTTTAGAGAACTTCATAGTGTTTTCTACGTTCCAATGTCTAATATATTGCATTCTATCATTATATTCTGGGGATGAGTTGCAAGCAGTTGAATTTTTGGCATGCATGATTGTTTCCCGAAAGTGAAAATGCCCTGCACCTTGCGACTCAATAATTAAGGTAGGATAGGGTAGTTAGTGTTAGTTAGCGTTTATAGGGTTAAAGAGGTTAAGTTACGGTTAGTAGGGTTACAGGGTAGTTAAAGGTAGGCGGTTAAGTTACGGGTTGAAGTACGGGTTTAAGGTCAGGGTTAGGTTACGGGTTTAAGGGGGTTAAGGAGGTTTTAAGTTACAGTTAAGGTGGGTTAAGTATCGGGTTTAAAGGGTAAGGGGTTAGAGGTAGGGTTTAAGTTACAGGTTAGTGTAGGTTAAGTTACGGGGTTACCAGGTAGGGTTAGTTGCGGTTTAGGTTACGGGTAAGGTTAGGGGGTGTTACGTAAGGCTAGGGAAGAAGGCTTAGCTAGGTCGGTTAACCGGTCAGGGTTAGAGGTTAGGTGGTTAAGTTACGGGTAAGGTAGGGTTAGGTAGGGTTAAGGTACTGGTTAACGGTAGGGTTATCGGGTTACAGTACGGGTTAAGAGTAGGGTTAAGGTTAGGGTTCAAGGCTACGGTTAGGTAAGTTAGCGTTAAGGTTTTACGGGTTAAGGTAGGGTTCAGTAGGTTAGGTAGGGTTAGTCGGCGTTTAGTCGGGTCTTAGGGAGGTAGGGTTAAAGGTAGGGTTAGTACGGTTTAGGTTACGAGGTTAAAGTACGGGTTAGAGTTACGGGTTAAGTACGCGGTAGGTAGGTTAAGGTAAGGGTTAAGGGTACGGGTTAAGGGTATAGGGTTAAGTTACGGGTTGAGTGGGTTAAGGTAGTGGTTAAGTTACGGCGTTAAGTTCACGGTTAAGGTACGAGGTTAATAGGGTAGGTGAGTTAAAGGTAGTTACGGGTTAAGTTACGGGTTAAATTCGAGGTTAATATGGTAGGAGTTAAGGTACGGGCTTAAGTAGGGTTAAGTACGGTTAAGGTAGGGTTCAGTTACGGGTTAAGTTCAGGGTTAAGGTTAGGGTTGTGGGTTAATCGGAGGTTGAGTTAGACGGGTTAAGTTATCGGTTTAAGTTACGGGTTACGGTAGGGTTAAACGTAGGGTTAAGTTACGGTGTAACTTACGAGGTTAAGGTAGGGTTAAGTTAACGGTGTTAAGTACGGGTTAAGTTACGGGTTAAGTTACGGGCTAAGTTACGCTGTTAAGGCGGTTAGGATAGGTTAAGTACGTTAAGTAGAGGTTAACTTCTCACTGAGCACCAACCTGATCCGGTAGCACCCTCCAACTCACCCCACTGATTAGCACAGCTAGCATAGGTCACAAGTAACTTGTAGCATCTAAATATCATTAAATCAGCAAGTCCAGACACCAAGTGGAAGATACAGTCTTGTGAATAAAGCCACATTTCAGATTTTTAGAAATGTTTTACAGGGAAGACAGAATATGTAAATCTATTAGCTAACCACGTTAGCGAAGGACACGATATTTTTACCAGGCAGATTCGGCTAGGCGCCCACGTCACGTTCACATTGCACAACGATATGATATAACATCGTTAAATTGGGTCTTACTATGGCTGATCTTTCGATCAGAATGTTGATCAAAGTGTCCTTTGTCAGATGAGTCGTTGGTTCGTTCAGAATTCTTCCTTGCCCACTCCATTTAGCACAGTACCGGTCGAGTGGCACGAATTTCTCAAACGTAAATACAATCCGACAACGGCTACACCGCAAAAACTCCCGGAAAAAGTCAATAATCTGATTAAACTATATTGAAAAAACATACATTACGATGATATGGTCACATGTATCAAACAAATGCCGACACGGAGATAGTTTGGCATACATAACAGCCAGCAAACAGACATCCCACCGCAGCTCAAATTATCGGAGCATTCAGGAAAAACCGAAGTTGTCGGTCACGCCAAGAAATGGGTCCTATTGCACTTCAGCCCAGAAACAAAGAATTTCTCCTTGACCGTCCTCACTTTGACATCCAGAGGAGGCGCATGAGGCGATTGTTTCTGGTCATAGGGGGCACGACCATATATAGGCAGAGCTTTGAAGCCAGCATAACACATCTTGATTTTATGTTCTTGGTCATGGAAAGTGCTGTGGAATGACTTCTGTATCACTCAGAGACAAAATTGAAACGCTTTTAGAAACTAGGGATTGTTTTCTTTCCAATGGTATTATTTATATGCATATAGTAAGAGCAATAATTGAATAAGAGGCAGTTTAATCTGTAGAGCAAATTATGCTAATGCGAAAATATTACCCCCTGTATTCTCAAGAGGTTTTAAGTTACGGGTTAAGGTAGGGTTAAGTTACGGGTTAAGTTACGGGTTAAGGTAGGGTTAAGGTAGGGTTAAGTTACGGGTTAAGGTAGGGTTAAGGTAGGGTTAAGGTAGGGTTAAGTTACGGGATAAGGTATGGTTAAGGTAGGGTTAAGTTACGGGTTAAGGTAGGGTTAAGGTAGGGTTAAGGTAGGGTTAAAACCCAAAAGATTTAAACAAGTGTCAGCACTGGGACTGAACACGCAACCCACAGAGCCAGAGCTCAACACTCATGCCCGTCCGCCATCCCCTTACACAATACCCTAGCAAAACCCAAGCCTAGTTGACGGTAATAGTTTGAAGATACTGCATCTCCCGACGTCCTCGGGACATGAACGGACATCGAATTGGGAAGTGAATCTTGAGGGACCTGGGAGATATTGGTATGTCTGATCATTCCTCACCTTTACTCTGTGATGCTCAATTAAACCTAATACATTAAAGCTGCTGAGGACATTTGTAATCAAGCACATTTATTCTCCCTAATCACCGTGGGGACATGCACACACACACACACACACAAAACACACATACACACACACATGTACACACACACAAAACACATAAGCATGCAGACACAGACACACACACACACACACACACACATACACATGAAACACAACACACACACACACACACAGACACACATAAAAACACACACAAACAAGCGCACGCAAAAACACATGCACGCATGCACGCCTGAACGCACACACACTCACACACGCACACAGGCAAATGAATGACCTAATCTCAATCTAGTTGGGACCTTGAAGCTGTGGCCTGTTTAACCTCTCCTCCCAAACCCCAGCCCACATTAATGAAACCCGACTAATTTACATATTAATGAATCTAGTTTTTAATATACCGCTCAGTAAATCACGTAAGGCAAGCAGACACTGCTTTGTCCTGTTCTGGTCTTCATTTAAATGTATAGGAGGGTTGGGGCAGGGTTTAAATACACATATGAGCAACACATAGAAGATAAATGTAAACAAACTGGGGATGACAATAAATGGCGTGAATGAACACAGATATGCATTAGTTGTGTGTGTGTGTTGTTATTGTATGGTTTAGCCAAATATAATTTTGTCCAACTCAGTAAACAAACAGTACAACCTCCTTCACTGTCTTCCATGTCACCACAGCAATCACACAGACTCACAATCAACTAGAAATGTCCATTCATAGTGTGTGAGCGTGTACACATCTGTGTGTGTGGGTGTGTGTGTGTGCATGCTAGTGTGCGTCTTTTCACGTGTGTGTATGTCCGCGCATGTTTGTGCCAAAATGTGTGTGTGTGTGCCAAAATGTGTGTGTGTGTGTGTGTGTGTGTGTGTGTGTGTGTGTGTGTGTGCGTGTGCGTGTGCGTGTGCGTGTGCGTGTGCGTGTGCGTGTGCGTGTGCGTGTGCGTGTGTGTGTGTGCCTCACATATTGAGAACTGTTCCCAGTAGTAGTAGAGTGACTCTACAAACCTCCGTGGGAATAGGTTTAATTAAAGTAGAGTGGACACAAAACCAAAACTTTACATCCTCTATCCATACTGAAGGTTAACTTTACATCTTCTATCCATACTGAAGGATGGAGACAGTTAACTTTACATCCTCTATCCATACTGAAGAATGGAGACAGTTAACTTTGCATCTTCTATCCATACTGAAGGATGGAGACAGTTAACTTTGCATCTTCTATCCATACTGAAGGATGGAGACAGTTAACTCTACATCTTCTATCCATACTGAAGGATGGAGACAGTTAACTTTACATCCTCTATCCATAATGAAGGATGGAGATGAGACGGATATATACATCACATATTACGAACAAGTGCAGAGGGAGAGGGAGAGGCGAGAGGGACGAGAGAAGAGAGAGAGGAAGAGAGCGAGCGAGAGACGGAAGACAGAGCAGAGGGAAGCACGAGAGAGAGAGAGAGAGAGAGAGAAGAGACAAGAGAGAGAGAGAGAGACGAACGAAGAGAGAGAGAGAGGAAAGAGAAGGGCGTGTGTATTGTGTATGTTTGCAATTTCATATACGTAATTCATTTGATTAACTCACTCTATCTGAAATCGACCCTCATCACTTTAAGGCTGGTTCATGCGTCAAACACCACCACACACTAATGACTTTTCAAATCCACGAATGGAAATATATACAAATTATAGTAATAAATCTGCATTACTACATTACATGTTCTCTCCTCTCTTTCTTTCCCCTCTCCCTCCCTCCTGCGCTTTCCTCCTGCCTCATCCTCCTCCTGCCTCCCCCCCTCCTGCCTCCTCCCCTAGTCCATTTGCAATACAATCAAGGGATATAACTATAATGTATGTTGTCCGTTTCTGTGTTGTGTGTTGTGTCTGTTTGTGTGTGTGGTGTGTGTGTGTGTGTGTGTGTGTGTGTGTGTGTGTGTGTGTGTTGTGTGTTGTGTGTGTGTTGGTGTGTGTGTGTGTGCGTGTGTGTTGCTGGTTGTGGTGTGGTGTGTGTATGTGTGTGTGTGTGTGTGTGTGTGTTGGGTGTGTGTGCACGAGTGCACATGTGTTTTTGTAAGTGGACCACTGACTGCATGCGTAATTGAAGGGCTTCCCGTTGATTTCACACAATCAGACGTCCACATCTGGTCTGATGAAAGTGAATCCAAAGATAGAAGCTCTATTCTAAAGGCGCTCCGCCCCTAAAGAAACTCCTTCCTCAATTATCTCCACAATAGCTTTACTTTAACACCTTCTACACCTCACATCATTTCTCCCACTTCTCTCTCTCTTCCTCCCGCTCCCTCCTTTCCGCCAACCCTCCACTCTCCTCTCCTTTATGCATCACAGAGTTATACCACATCTCCCCGCAAATGGACAGGTGCCTTTCCTTTCCCCCCCCTGCCTCTCCTCCGCTGCTCTCCCCATCCCTCCATCTCTTTATCCTTTTTAATGAAAGTGAGGACCCCAGTCGCCTGTGCGAGGTGATCCGTCATCTGCTGGTGTCTTTTGAACGCTGATTGTATGACTGCTAAATGGTGCTGCATGGTGAAAATGGAGGCAGTAGCCGATCTATATTTTCCCGCTTAGTAGATCAATTCAGATCATTTTCTCTCTCTCTCTCTCTCTCTCTCTCTCTCTCCTCTCTCTCTCTCCGCTCGTCTCTCTCTCTCTCTCTCTCTCTCTCTCTCTCTCTCTCTCTCTCCTTCTCGTCTCTCTCTCTCTCTCTCTCTCTCTCTCTCTCTCTTCTCTCTCTCTCTCTCTCTCCTCTCATCTCTCTCTCTCTCTCTCTCTCTCTCTCTCTCTCTCTCTCTCTCTGTGTTTCTCTCTCCCTGCGTCCCGGGGGTTGGGGATGGGGTTGGTAGATATGAGAAGCTAGAAGAATAAGTCTCCATTACTAGTGAGGCCTAAGATGTTAATTACTTGGCATTTGGTGACGCTTCAACATATGCACGTGGCTTATGTATATATCCTGAGGGGATAATGATTGATTGTGTGTGGATGAAGGGAATGAGGAAAGGAAGGATGAAGGGAATGTGGAAGGGAGGGTTTTTTATTTATTTATTGTTTATTTTACCTTTATTTAACTAGGCAGGTCAGTTAAGAACAAATTATTATTTTCAATGACGGCCTAGGAACATTGGGTTAACTGCCTTGTTCAGCGGCAGTATAACAGATTTTACCTTGTCAGCTTGGGGATTCGAAGGGAAGGGAATGAGGAAGGGAAGGAATAAGGGATGTAGGAAGGGAAGGAGGAAGGGAAGGAAGAAGGGAAGGAAGAAGGGAAGGAAGAAGGGAAGGAGGAAGGGAAGGAGGAAGGGAAGGAGGAAGGGAAGGAGGAAGGAGGGAAGCTAAAGTATCTGTATTGTGTGTGAGAGGAGAGAGCAAGAGAGGGATAGATGAAGTGAAGGAAGGGGTACGGCTTCTGTAATTATCCTTAATAGTTATTTTTATGTCGCTGCGATCTCCTGTTTGTGTCAGGTCTGAGTCCCAGAACAGTTCAGGAYCAAAGAAACACATATTGAATCAATGCCTCTTTCTTTTTGATAACAGGGATATTGTTTGAAACTTCAATGATGAATGAAAGATGGAGAAATATGTGGAGGTAAACGTTGTATTTCCAACCCCCACCTCTCTCCGTCATTCACCTGCTTTCTCTCTCTCTTCTTCCCTCCTCCCATGTTTCTCTCTTCACTACTGTGACTGCCTCATTTAGTCTGTCTTAAACACACTCTTCCTTCCTCAGAAATAAGAGAGACAGAGAGATGGAGAGAGAGGTAGTCTAGGGGGAAATCAGTTGTCTTAATGACAAAGATGTGGTGCAGTGCAGCGTAGGTAGCGCTGGCGTTGGCGGTTGCCTTACACACATTAAATTATTCACATCAAAAAGTCATTGTTTGTCACCTGACAGAAAGAGGGACGAGGTGCAGGGATGGTGGAAACAAGTGATGAATTAAACATCAGGTTTAGAGAGAGAGAGTCAGGGAGAGATGGAGGAGGAAGAAAGATGGAGAGAGGTAGATGTGACAGAGAAAGCGGTGGAGGGTAAGGTGAAAAATAAACGTCTCAGAGCAGAAGAGAGAGAGAATAAAGGAGAGGTGGATTCAAATTGGGTGATTATTAAAATCTAAACTCACCTCTGTTTATTAGGATTTTGGGCGGGAAAGCCTCCCTTCCTCCTCTCAGCCAATAAGAGATGATGAGTTTGAAGACTGGAGACAAAATAGCAGGATGATAGATTAGTGTGGCAGGATGGTAGATAACTATGGCAGGATGGTACATTACGATGGCAGGATGGTAAATTACTATTCAGATGGTAAAATTACTATGGCAGGATGTAATTACTATGGCAGCGTTGTAATTACCATGCCAGGATGGTAGATTACCATGCAGGATGGTCGATTACTATGCAGGATGTAGATTACCATGGCACAGGATGTCGATTACTATGTGCAGGATGGTAGATTACGTATGTGGATGCGTAGATACTAGGACAGATGGAAATTACTATGGCGAGGTATATTACGATGGAAGGGATAGATTACTTATGCAGATGTATACTATGGCAGTTGGTAGATACCATGGCAGGATGTTCGATTACTATGCAGTTTGGTAATTTACAATGCAGGATGGTAGATTACGTGCAGGTTGTAGATTACATGCAGGATGGTCGATTACTATGCAGGATGGTGAATTACCATGGCAGATAGTAGATTACTCTGCAGAGGTAGATTACTATGGCAGGTGCCCGCCCTCTCCATGCCATGGTGGATCCTACTATGCCCAGAGTATATGAGGAAATTCTACCATGCCAGGATGGGTGGCTATCATACACTCGGCCAGGAATTTGGGTAGGATCCATATACTATGGGACCAGGCGGCTCCCATGCTTACCCAGCCATTTACCATATGGCTTCTTTCCTCTTCTTTCTTCTTCTCTTAAATTTTTAGCATGGATCTTTCCTTAGACTTGATGCTTTACTTTAATGCATTTACCATCGGCAGGATTTTGCCTGCTGCCTCGTCCTCCTCTACTACTTTTATGGCTGGCATCGTGCCTCGCCCTATGTGCCCTATCTTCACTCATTCGGTCAGCTCGATATCCGTCTTGTAGCCATTAACTCTGGCAGATGCTAGGATTGTTTATAATACTATGGCCAGGTTTTCATGGCCTATGATCCTTTTTCACTATGCAGACCCGGTACGATGCTCCTACCCTCTGGACGGTTTAGTGCGTTCTTCAAATTGAATGGTAGTGTTATCTTGCCAATATGTTGAATGGTGGAAGTAAGGTCATCTCTCTTATGAGTGGTAAGATTTGTGAATACGTGGGAGTCGGTGATTTAAGACTTATGGCGAGGAGAAGAGACGGAAAGCTAGGGGAGAGGAGATGACGGTGGCCTTGAGACGGAGTAACAGTTAACTGTGTTTTTTCTCCCACTCCTTCAGTAGGCCTGGATAAAGGTAAGTCTGTTGAGATTTTTTTCTCATATTTTAAAATTACGGCATGCCACAACTGACTCGGGTCCTAACCCGCAGTTGTCCGCAGGTGGTACTAGAATCGATGAGGTTGAAAATCGTTTTCTTAAGCTAAAAGAACAACGTATTCTCTTGAGGCCAGGTATTGCGGGTAGACGGGGTGATTAGGAGTCATCTTGTTATCGTTCATCGTTTTCAGTGTTGTCCACCTATCCAACCCCTCATGGTCCACCAGCTGGCCTAAGCGTGTTAACTAGTAACAGACCCAGTAGATTACTCGATCGGGCCAGAGATGGAATCCTTTAGTAGATTAACTTATGGTTGGACCCCAACACTCAACGATACACCTAAGAGCATGACACGCGTAGATTGCAACTAAAGGCCTGTCATGCGGAAACAAGTACCACGGAGGTGCTTTAGACTCGATCGGGTGCTAAAAAAAAGCCTACACATGCGTTCTTGTCTGTAACTCCGTGTTTTTACTATTCGTATCTATAATATGCCTGTGTTGTTTTACTTTCAAAATAGAATAAGATAAACTTAGCATAGAGAATCGCTCAACGAGGGAAAACCCAATTTTCCCGTCGCAATGTTCAGAACCTCTTGCTCATCCGGTTGCTCTCTACTGTATCTTATCTGTGAGCTGGACTAATACACTGTAAACGCTCTGTAGTTCTTAACCAGATATTTACTTACATTTACGGGGTCAATTTTCCTTTTCCGCCTGTCCACATTTTATTACACATTTGTTTGGTGTCTTTGACCAAGAAATACAGATCACGTTATGATGTTCTGTCTCTGGGCTATATAAAAATCTCTCACGCGTCTAACTCTATACCGTTGCTTGGTCTACAAGGCATGACCGAGTTTGTCGTTTGCACGCGTCGTGGCTAAATTACACGGGAAAGCGGCGGGCCCCAATCTGTAACAGGTAACGATGGGTGCTTGCATGAAATGTGTGTGTTGTAAGCCCTTCGCCTTTTTCTTAGGCTCTTATTTAATTGCAGTAGGGCTAAAAGAAAAAAATGTAATCAGAAGAGGGTTACAGACAGATTCCATTCAATTCAAAACAACATCATCTTTGAGCCACTAAACCAAAGAGTCTGACCAAAA
>NW_019943376.1:47899-67279 GCF_002910315.2 Salvelinus sp. IW2-2015 | reverse complement strand
AAATTACCATGCGCAGGATTAGGATATTAACTCTGCAGCGATGTAGATTACTATGGCAGGACTGGTAGATTACTAGGTAGATGCTTTTTTGAGATTACCATGGCACCAGCGTGTCATTTGTTTTTGTCTTCTTTTTCTTCTTCCTTTTTTTTTTTTTTTCTTTTTTTATGGTTACGTCTAGATTTTAACTCATGGCTAAGTCTTTCCAGGTTTTCTCAGTGATAGTTTAGATTACCATGGCAGGCTTGTTTTCATGATGGCAGGATGGTAGATTACTCTGGCAGGATGGTAGATTACTATGGCAGGATGGTTGATTACTATGGCAGGACGGTAGATTACGATGGCAGGATGGTAGATTGCTATGGCAGGATGGTCGATTACTATGGCAGGGTGGTAGATTACCATGGCAGGACGGTAGATTACGATGGCAGGATGGTAGATTACTATGGCAGGACAGTAGATTACGATGGCAGGATGGTAGATTACTATGGGACTCACTCAACAACACTAAGAGCTATGACAACGGATGCAACTAAAGCCTTGATGGGAAACTGATCGGGTGCTAAAAGCCTACACATCCTGTTTACTTACATCACATCCTGTAGCTCTCTGGGAATATTTTCCCGTCGCAAAGATACCTGCTCTGTGAGCTGACACACTGTAAACGCTGTAGTTTAACCAGATATTTACTTACATTACCGGGGCTCCTTTTTACATTTTTTTGTTGCTGTTTGTTAGTTGACAGTGCAGTTGTTTTAGCGTGAGGAACATGTTGCCAGTGGTATATAATGCAGTAGGGACCTTTCGAGAAAGGCTTAAGGATGTCCCTATCTCAGAGCTAGAATCTTGAGCCAGCCTTTTGCGGTGGAAGGAATGAACATGAGGAATAAGACATTAGCAACAACAACTGCTAATTAATGTCTAAGCCTTATTTAAAAATGGATTACATTTAATTATTTATGAAGTACAGAGATAACAGCTTGTTTCACAGAGATATAATGTAGCACTTAACAAAGCAGCCTAATTAATACGTTATGCTAAGTTGTATAATGTTATTCACAATGGAGAAATTAAAAATAGATCACACAACCACTTGAGTGTGTTCTCTCGACCAGAGAGAAGGAGAAGGAAAGAAGACAGAGGGAGAGACAGAAAAAACACAAGCATTTATAAAAGAGTGATTAACTTTAGGCCAGTGTTTCACTAAATATTTAACATCTTTGCTTGGTACAAAGTATATCATGAATTATAGATATTGGTGATGAGAATGTCTTGATGTAAAACAGTGTTTCAAAATGTAACCTGCTGTAGGCTTGGACCAATTACCATTGTAATAAATGAGGCTGGAGAGAAAAAAAGTATATTTGTTATTTTTAATTAATTTCAGAGGATGATGACAAGGAGGGAGCGAGGCTCTTCCATCCATTAGTCTCTTACACTTCGGAAACCTTTTGTCTAAATGGACTCCCGATTTCAGAACATACACCCACACACACATACTACCACACACACACACACACCACACACACACACACACACACCACACACACACACACACACACACACACACACACACACAACAACACACACCACACACACACCACACACACCACACACACACACACACAACACACACACCACACACACACACACAACACACACACACACACACACACACACACACCACAATGCTTCTATATACTGGTGCCTTTCAAAATGGCATCTTAGGAGCCAATTCAATGGGGTCTGTCCCCTCCCTTGAGAGACTGGGTGATATGCAAACAAATATGTCTTGCGAGACCCTGGTGTGTAGAGCGCTGCTGCTTACTGAGCCTTGTTCTTTTCTGTGCCATAGCACTAGCTTTTAGTGCCACTTTTCATGTCTCAAAACCTTTAGAACTTTGCCTTAGCCAATTTAATAATTGATTTCCACATTCTATAGCAATTAGCTTTTAATTTTCCCTTTTCGTCCCATTGTTTTAGCTAGCTTTTGCTTAGCGTTTAGCTTTTATATGCCTTTAGATGTAATAAGGGAGCTCCCTAGCTAGCAGTTAACAACTTCCCGTACAGCAGCATAAACGAAGCTGTCCATACAAACAGCATAACGAAGCTGTCACTGTCAGTACGTAAAGCAGCAGTGATGTAGCTGTCACTGTCAGTACGGAAAGCAGCAGTGAACGTAGCTGTCACTGTTACAGTACGTAAAGCAGCAGTGAATCTAGCTGTCACTGTCAGTACGTAAAGCAGCAGTGAATGTAGCTGTCACTGTCAGTACGTAAAGCAGCAGTGAATGTAGCTGTCACTGTCAGTACGTAAAGCAGCAGTGAACGAAGCTGTCACTGTCAGCAGTACGTAAAGCGCAGTGAACGTAGCTGTCACTGTCAGTATGTAAAGCAGCAGTTATGTAGCTGTCACTGTCAGTACGTAATAGCAGTGAACGTAGCTGTCACTGTCAGTACGTAAAGCAGCAGTGAACGTAGCTATCCACTGTCAGCAGTACGTAAACAGCAGTGAACGTAGCTGTCACTGTCAGTACTAAAGCAGCAGTGAACGTACTGTCACTGTCAGTACGTAAACAGCAGTGAACGTAGCTGTCACTGTCACTACGTAAGCAGCAGTGAACCAAGCTGTCACTTCAGCAGTACGTAAAGCACAGTGAACGTAGCTTTCACTGTCAGTACGTAAAGCAGCAGTGAACGTAGCTGTCGCTGTCAGTACTAAACAGCAGTGAACGTAGCTGTCGCTTTCAGTACTAAAGCAGCAGTGAACGTAGCTGTCACTTCATACGTAAAGCAGCACTGAATAGCTTCACTTCAGTACGTAAGAGCAGCAGTGAACGTAACTGTCAGTATAACAGCAGTGAACGTAGCTGTCACGTTCATACGTAAAGCAGCAGTGAACGTAGCTGTCACTTCATACGTAAAGCCAGCAGTGAACTAACTGTCCACTGTCCAGTACGTAAAGCACAGTGAAGTAGCTGTCACTGTCAGTACGTAAAGCAGCAGTGACGTACGCTGTCACTGTCAGTACGTAAAGCAGCAGTGAACGTAGCTGCACTGTCAGTACGTAAAGCAGCAGTGACGTAGCTTCACTTCAGTACGTAAAAATAGCATGAATGTAGCTGTTTACTTCAGTACAGTGAAGCACATGAATTACTGTCGACTGTCAGTACGTAAAGCAGCAGTGAACTTAGCGGTCAGTACAACAGCAGTGAACATAGCTGTCAGTACAACAGCAGTGAACGTAGCTGTCAGTAGAGCAGCAGTGAATGTAGCTGTCAGTAGAGCAGCAGTGAACTTAGCTGTCAGTATAGCAGTAGAGAACTTAGCTGTCAGTGCAGCAGCAGTGAACTTAGCTGTCAGTAGAGCAGCAGTGAACTTAGCTGTCAGTAGAGCAGCAGTGAATTTAGCTGTCAGTGCAGCAGCAGTAGCTAAGTCATCTGAAAATATTATTCTCAACAGCGTTTTAAGATAAGACAATAGCTGTTTCAGCTCATTTGGAAGAGGACATTTCATACTCTGATAGGAGTGGATAGATGCAGGGTAGAACTGAAATGATTGATCAATGAATGATGGTCATTGACTACAGCTCAGCGTTCAACACCATAGTGCCCTAAAAAGCTCATCACTAAGCTAAGGACCCTGGGACTGAACACCTCCCTCTGCAACCGGATCCTGGACTTCCTGACAGGCCGCACCTAGGTGGTAAGGGTAGGCAATAACACATCTGCCACGCTGATCCTCAACACGGGGACTCCTCAGGGGTGTGTGCTTAGTCCCCTCCTGTACTTCCTGTTCATCCACAACTGCGTGGCCAAGCACGGTGTCGTTTTTTTGGGTATCTGTACTTTACTCTACTATTTAAGTTTTAATTTTACTCTACTACATTCCTAAAAATAATTATGTACTTTCTAGTCCATACATTTCCCTGACACCCAAAAGTACAGGAAAATGGTCTAATTCACGCACTTAAAGAGAAAATCCCTGGTCATCCCTACTGCATCTGATCTGGTGGACTCATTAAAAACAAATGCTTTGTTGGTCAATTATGTCTGAGTGTTGGAGTGTGCAACTGGGTATCCGTCAATAAAAAAAACAAGAAAATCGTGCCGTCTCGTTTGCTTAATTTATAACTTCTTTGGGATAAGGGGCGGTATTTTGACGTGCGGATGAAAAGCGTGCCCAAAGTAAACTGCCTGCTACTCAGGCCCAGAAGTGTCACGCCCTGACCATGGAGAGCCATTGTTTCTCTATGGTGAAGTGGGTCAGGGCGTGACTGGGGGTGATCTAGTTTGTTTATTTCTATGTGGTGTTCTAGTTTGTTTTTCTATCTTGGTGATTTGTATGATTCCCAATTAGAGGCAGCTGGTAATCGTTGTCTCTAATTGGGGATCATATTTAGGTAGCCTTTTTTCCCACTTGTGTTTATGGGATATTGTGTTTTGAGTTAGTGCACGTWGCATCTCGTTAGTCACGGTTCGTTGTTTGTTTCTTTATTTGTTTTGTTCTAAGTTTTCACTTTAATAAATTATGTGGAAACCATTTCGCGCTGCAGCTTGGTCCGATCATTATTCTAACGAACGTGACAGAATATCCCATCAAACCAGGACCAAGCAGCGTGTTCACCAGATGAAGGATTACTGGACATCGGAAGGAGATAATGGAGGACAGCGGCGACGACAGGGTTTGCGGCTACAGAGAGCAAACCCAAGTTTGTCCTTGGGGGGGGGCATATGGAGCTGGAGACTGAGCAGAGGGAAGAGCCAGAGACTGTCAGGGAGGCAATGGCGAAGTTGGGAGAGTGAGATGAGAGAGATGTTGTGCAAGTGTGTTCTGCTCAACATCCGATCAGAGGATCCGGTTAGCAGTCTGGTGCAACCTGTGCCGGTTCCACGCTTCTGGCCTCAAGTGCGCCTCTCCAGTTCGGTACGTCATGTGTCCCCTCCTCGCACTCTCCCTGAAGTGCGTGTCCTCAGTCAGGTACGTCCTGTGCCTGCTCCTCGCACTCTCCCTGAAGTGCGTGTCTCCAGTCAGGTACTTCCTGTGCCTGCTCCTCGCACTCTCCCTGAAGTGCGTGTCACTAGTCCGGTGCCACCTGTCTCCGCTCCATGCACTAGGCCTCCAGTGCGACTTCCCAGTCCGGTGCGTCCTGTGCCTGCTCTTCGCGCTCGCCCTGAGGTGCGTGTCCCCAGTCCGGGTACCACCAGTGCCGGCCCCACGCACCAGGCTTCCGGCGACAGTTCCCAGTCCAGAGCTTCCGGCGACAGTTCCCAATCCAGAGCTTCCGGCGACAGTTCCCAGTCCAGAGCTTCCGGCGACAGTTCCAAGTCCAGAGCTTCCGGCGACAGATCCCAGTCCAGAGCTTCCGGCGGTGTTTCACAGTACAGAACATCCTGAGATGGTTCACGGTCCGGAACCTCCTGAGACGGTCAACGGTCCGGAACCTCCAGCTCCATGGCCAGAGCTTTCCCCTGCGCCGATGCCCAGTTCGAGCAGGGCGTCCAGTCCAGCTCCAAGGCAGGAGCCCTTCTCTGCAACGATGCCCAGTCTAGACACGGCGTCCAGTCCCGCTCCATGGCAGGAGTCTTCTTCCGCACCGAGGTCCAGTCCAGGTACASTGTTCAGCCTTGGTCCATGGCTGGATCTGCGGGATGAGCGGGTTCTTCGGCCCGCACCAGAGCCACCACCAAAAATGGTGGATCCGAGAGCTGAAGGGGTTCTTCATCCCGCACCAGAGCCGCCCCCGATGCTGGGGGATCCGCGGGATGAGTGGGTACTTTGTCCCGCACCAGAGCCGCCCCCGATGCTGGGGGATCCGCGGGATGAGTGGGTACTTTGTCCCGCACCAGAGCCGCCCCCGATGCTGGCGGATGAGCGGGTTCTTCGCCCCGCAAACAAAAAGGGAGGGTTAAGGGGGGTGTCTAGTGTTGGTGGCGGCACCAACAACTAGATCACCCCCCTTAACACGCTCCCTTTTTGTTTCAGTTTGCAGGTCGGAAGTCCGCACCTTTTGCTGGGGGGGGGGTCGTACTGGTCACGTCCTGACCATAGAAATACTTTATTTTCTATGGTAGAGTAGGTCAGAGACCGTGAAGCTAGGGTGTTAGGTCTAGTTTTATATTTAACATCGTCTTATTCACGGTTCGTGTTCATTACTGTTTATTGTTTTTTGTTTAAGGTCACTATAAATAAATTATGTGGAACTCTACATCGCGCTCTTGGATCCGACATTTATTTCCAGCGAACATGACAAGAAGCCCTGAGATATGCCATAGGATAGGCATACATTGGAAGATTTGGATAGAAATACGACTTTAAAGGTTTCTAAAACTGTTAAAAATAATGTATGTGGGCTATTACAGAACTAAACCCGGATGAACCAGCCCCCCCCCTAAATAAAAAATAAAGTTCATCTCCTACCACTGATTTCAATGACTGGCACTTTTATAAAGGGCCGAAATTCGTGCCTGATTGCCAAGTCCTAAATGCCTTCCCACTAGATGTCGACAGTCTTTAGAAAGAGTGTTCGCTGGTGTTTTGGAAAAATGAGCCAGAAATTGTAGTTTTTCCTGGTGGCGTCCCATTTTTGGCCTGAGTTTTCTTCCAAGCGCGGTGAATGAGGCAGCGGTCGTTCGGTATTTTTCTCCGGTAAAGACAATATATTCCCGTCATTAAAATTTGATCGTTTATTTGCTATTGAGAGTTACCTAGGTATGTATATAAATGACCATGTTTGGATAAGTGTTAGTTGGTAATTAAGGCTGGAGTTCATTTGTGTATGTCATTTGAAGGGGGATTATATGCAGGGAAGTTTTTATGGATATAAAGAAGGACTTTACGAGACAAAGCACCATTGGTAATTTACCTGGGACCTTTTGGAGTGCCAACAGAGAAGATTCTCAAAGGGTAAGGCATAATATTTATCGCTATTGTTCTGACTTTCGTGTCGCAACTCCCTGGTTGAAAATGAATTGTGTTAGCATTGTGTGCTGGGCCTGTGCTCTCAGATTATCTGCAATGGTTGCTTTCGCGCCGTAAGCCTTTTTGAAATCTGACAATGGCGGCTGGATAACAACAAGTTAAGCTTTATTTTGAATCTATTGCAACTTGTGATTTTCATAAAGTGTAATTTTTATAGTCAATTGGAATTGTAAATTTGGCACTCATGCAATTTCACCGGAAAGTTGTCCCACGCGTAGCGTCCCCACTGATCCCACAAGAAGGTTCTAAGGTGTTTTGAAATGACTTATCACTTTTACTTTTCGAGTACTTAAGTATATTTGAAAGAAAACAATACCTTTTGACTTTGATACAGAGTAGGGATTATACCTTGGGATTTCACTTTTACTTGAGGTCAATTTCTATTAGGTATCTTGTAATTTTACTCAAGTAAGACAATTAGAAACTTTCTGCCACCACGTGCTGACGAACAACAGTGGTAGCCCTGATCGCCGAAACTTATGAGACAAGCAATCAGGGAGGAGTCCAGAAGACCTGTGCAAGTGTTCTTGCCAGGGGACAATAAACCTCTCCCTCAACGTGAGCAAGACAATGGAGCTGATCGTGACTACAGGAAAAGGTAATCACATTTGGCCTTGCTATTTGAACATACTTAAGAGCATCATACAATGCTTCTAACAGTGACTGATGGATAAAGAAAACTTTAAATGCTTGACATATTTAGTTGTTGTGACTTTCTAGACCCATATCATGAGTTCAAATAGACGCAACTGCTTTGTACGTTCATTCCTTTTTGTCTTAGATGTTAAGATATGAAAATTAGCTTAAAAAATAAACAGACCTTTATTACTATTTATTAATACGACTGTAGCATGAAGTCCTTTCTGAATGACGGTCTGGTAGTGTATGACGATTTCATATGCAGAGTCTACCTTTAACACCTTAGTCTCTGATTAACGCATACTGTTATTCCTTTATATTTATCTTGCTTTCTCCTAAAAGCATGTTAGATGCATGTCCAAAATCATCCTTTCATATTTTCAAAACATTTTAAATTATTTCTGCTTTTTGCATGTAGCCGTACTCATAATTTATCTTGATTAAACTATTAATATTTTAATCTCAGCATTTTTGAGATTTCAGTGTACTTCAGTCTTTCCATGCATTTTCGATAAGAACTTTTATCTTCTGTGTTTGTATGTGTCTGTCGAGTTATGTGATGTTATTTCACACGTGCCGTACGATAATGGTCAAAGCATCGTAGTGACTTCTAGCTAGATCTCAGTCCCAGTGAAGGACTAAATGAATCCAACGTTCCTCTGTAGTTCTGTGTGGGTATAGTGATCCTAGACCGTTCACACCTGTGTTATGGTGGAGTAAAGTGTATAACTAACCTCAACCTCCTCTGTGTTCTGTGTGGAGTAGTGAATCTTAACCTTCAACCCTCACTCTGTGTCTCTGTGTGGAGTAGTGATCTCAACATTCTCTCCAAACCCTCCGTACTTTGCACGTGTCGGAGTACGTGGCTCTAAAAAGTTCCAACCCTCCTACTGTGTTCTGTGGTGGAGTAGTGATCTAACCTTCAACCTCTCTTGTTCTGTGTGGGGAGTAGTGATCTAAACCTTCAACCCCCTCTGTGTATAGTGGTCCCAGTGTGATCTAACCTTTAAACTCTCTTCTCCTCTGTGTGAAGAGCTGAACTAACCGCTTAACGCCTCCTCTCCCTCCTATGTGAGTAGCACACACCCTTTACCCTTGCGCACCTCTCACCTCTAGTTAGTGGTGAGTAGTGATCTAACATATTATAACCTCTCGTGTGTGGTGAGTGTATCTAACCTTGTAAACTCCGTCGCTCTGTGTGGCGTAGTGAATGCTAAACCTTTAACTGCTCCTCTATGTGGATAGTGATCTAACCTCTTAACTCTCCTCTGTCGTGGATTAGTGAGCACACTTAACTCTCCTACTGTGTGGAGTAGGTGTATGCACTAACCACTCTTAACTGCTCCTTGTGTCGGAGTAGCTGATCTAACTTTACCTCTCCTGCTGTTTGTGGGAGTATCTAACCTTTACATCTCTCTGTGGTGAGTAGTGAAGCTAACCCTTTACACTCTCACTCTGTGTGGAGTAGTGAGCTAATCTTTAACTCATCCTCTGTGTGGAGTAGTGGCTCACCTTTAATACTCTCCTCTGTGTGCGAGTTCACGTGATCTAACTTTAAACTCTCCTCTGTGTCGGAGGTAGTGATCATATATTATACTCTCCCTTTGGTTGAAGTAGTGATCTAACCTGTACCTCTACCTCTGTGTGGAGTAGTGATCTAACCTTTAACTCTCCTCTGTGTGGAGTAGTGGATCTACCCTTAAACTCTCCCTTGTGGTGGAGTAGTGTCTAACCTTTAAGCTCTCCTCTGTAGTGGAGATGATGTGGCAATGTACCTTTTAACTCTCCCTCTTTCACACATGGTGGATTAACCTTCTAACCCCCTCTGGTGGTGCAAGTAATGTGACTCATGAACCGTTTAACTCATCCTCCTATCGTGGAGTAGTGATCTTTAACCTCAACTCCATCATCTGTGTGGAGTCGTGATGCCTAACTTTTAACCCTCTACTTCTGGACATTTACCAGTTTCTGGATGTGGGCAGTTCACAACCACACGACGACCACAGCCCACAAACGCCATGCTGCACACCTATCGTACTGACGACTACAGCACGCCACACATCGACACACACGCAGACAACATAGCGTAGCCACAACACACCACACACACACACACACACCAACACGCCGCACCACCACACAACACCACATGCACAACACACACACCACATCACACACACTCACAACACACTCACCAACACACTCACACAGGCACCCATCACTAGTTAATAATGTCTCTCCAGATGCACATTTTCACAGAAACACAAGGGTAATAGATGAAGTTCTCTCCAGATGCACATTAAGAACACAGGGGTCCCATAATGTCTCTCCAGATGGCATTAAGAACCCCAGGGTAAAATTGGAATAGTTACTCTAGATGGCATTAAGAACACAGGGTAATGATGTTCTCTCCAGATGGCATTACAGGAAGAACAGGGTACATGAAGGTGTCTCTTCCAGATGGCATTAAGTAACACGAGGTCAAATGATTTTCTCTCAATTGCGCCCATTAAGAAACACAGGGTAATGATGTTTCTCTCCAGATACATGCAGAACACAGGTAATGAATGTCTCTCCGCAGATGACAGATGATAGAACAACAGAGGTAATGATTTTCTCTCCAGATGAGCAATTCAGAGACACGGGTATGATGTTCTTTCCCAGATGGGAGAGAAGGCATTAGGGTAATGGATGTTCTCTTCCAGATTGACATGTAAGGAAACACAGGCGTCATCAATGTTTCTCCTCCAGATGGCATTTCAGAACACAGGGTAATGATCGTTCTCTCAGATTGGACAATTAAGAACACAGGTATAGATGTTCCTCTCCAGATGGCATTCAGAACACAGGGTATATGATGTTCCTCCAGATGGCATTAAGAACACAGGGTAATGATGTTCTCTCCAGAGGCATTAGAACACAGGGTATGATGTTCCTCTCCAGATGGCATTAAGAACACAGGGTATATGTTCTCTTCCAGATGGCATTAGAACACAGGGTAATGATGTTCTCTCCAGATGCATTAAGAACACAGGGTAATGATGTTCTCTCCAGATGGCATTAAAAGAACACAGGGTAATGAAGTTCTCTCCAGATGCATAGAACCCAGGGTAATGATGTTCATCTCCAGATGGCATTAAGAACACAGGTCATAATGTTCTCTCCAAGATGACATTCAGAACAAGGGTAATGATGTTCCTCTCCAGATGGCATTTAGAACACAGGGTAATGATGTTCCTCTCCAGATGCATTAAGAACACAGGGTAATGGACTGTTCTCTCCAGATGGCATTAAGAACACAGGGTAATGTTCTTCTCCAGATGGCATTAAGAACAGGGTAATAATGTTCTCTCCAGGCATGGCATTAGAACACAGGGTTAATGATGTTCTCTCCAGATGGCATTAGAACACAGGGTAATGATGTTCTCTCCAGATGCATTCAGAACCAGGTCATAATGTCTCTCAGATGCTTAAGAACACAGGGTTAATGATGTTCTCTCCCAGATGCTTGAAGA
Source organism: Salvelinus sp. IW2-2015 (assembly GCF_002910315.2). Taxonomy (NCBI): domain Eukaryota; kingdom Metazoa; phylum Chordata; class Actinopteri; order Salmoniformes; family Salmonidae; genus Salvelinus; species Salvelinus sp. IW2-2015. The sequence continues at coordinate 56,145 of NW_019943376.1, read as the reverse complement.
ACAGGTGTCCATATAAGAAGTCGCGGATAGAGCGTCTGCTAATGAACTAATGTAATGTAAGTGTAAAAATGGTTCTCTTCCAGAATGGCATTAGAACACAGGGTCATAAATGTTCTCTCCAGATGGCATTAAGAACACAGGGTAAATGTATGTTCTCTCCAGATGGATTAAGAACACAGGGATATATGTTTCTCCAGATGGCAATTAAGGAACACAGGGTAATGATGTTCTCTCCAGATGGGACATGCTAGAGAACGACAAGGGTAATGATGTTCTCTCCAGATGGCATTAAGAACACACGGGTAATGATGTTCTCTTCCCAAGAATAATGCAAGAACAGGTTAATGTTCTTAGATGACATTAAGAACACAGGGTAATGATGTTCTCTTCCCAGATTAGCACAAGGGTATATCAAGAACCTCGGCGGTTGAATGGATAATGTAAGTGTATGTGTATGTTCTCTCATAGATAGAACACATCTGTCCTGATTAGCACAGCGGATAATGATGTTTCTCCAGATGCATGCAGAACCACAGGGTAAGATGTTTTCTCTCCAATGGCATTACAGGTCATAGTTCCAGATGCAAGACCATGATATGTTCTCTCCAACGATGGCAATTAAGAACACAGGGTATGATGTTATACAGAAGTATATTTCTCTCAGAATGCATTTAGGACACAGGTACATGAATGTTCTCTCCAGATGACATTCAAACGGGTATTGATGTTCTCTTAGATCGCAACTGCAGAAGTAGGTAATGAATGTTTCTCCCAGATGACATAGAACACAAGGGTAAGATGTTCTCTCGATGGCATCTACAAACAGGGAATGATGTTCTCTCCAGATGCATTAAGAACAGGGTATATTTCTGCTCCAGATGACATTTAAACAACAGGGTCTAATTTCTCTCCCAGATGACATTAAAACCACAGGGAATGTCTCTCGTGACTGCGCATATTTCTCTCCAGAATGCATGTCAGAATACGGGTAAATGGAATGTTCTAGTGCTCAGCAACAAGGTATAAGTATCGATCGAACCAGGGTAATGATGTTCTCTCCAGTGGAATTGACAGACACAGCTATGTGTTCGATCATTAGACAAGTTGATTTCTCTCAGAGCATAAGATCGGTAAGTCGTTTAATAGGCAGACACAGGGTAATGTTTCGAATGAAGTATGTTTCAGATGCCATTAGAACACGGGTAATGATGTTCTTCAGACGCATTAAGAACACACGGGTATGATGCTGCTCTTTCAGATGGCATTAGAACACAGGGTTAAATGAGTTCTTTCCAGATGGCATTAAGGAAGAAGAGTTCACATTACGAACAGGTCATAATGTTCTCTCCAGAATGGCATTCAAGGTGGTACACGGTGTGATGATGGTCTTCTAGATTGACATGCAACACACGGGTATGCTGTGGTCTCTCCAGACCTGAACATCTGCAGAAACAGGGTAAGATGTTCCTTCCAGATGGCATCAGAAACAGAGTAATGATGTTCTCTCCAGACTGCATTTAGAACAAGGGTCAAATGTTTCTCTCCAGAATGACATTAAGAACAAACAGGGTAATGATGTCTCTCAGATGACATGAAGAAACACAGCGGTAATGATGTTCCTCTCCAGTAGACCTACTGCATCAATGCAGCAACACAGGGTACTGATGTTCTTCCAGATGGCATTCAGAACACAGGGTATGATGTTCTCTCCAGATGGCATTAGAACACAGGGTAATGATGTTCTCTCCAGATGAATTTAGAACACAGGGTCATTAATGTTCTCTCCAGACTGCATTAAGAACACAGGGTAATGATGTTCTCTCCAGATGCCATTCAGAATACAGGGTTAACTGATGTTCTCTCCAAATGGCATTCAGAGACAGAGAAGCGGATGATGTTTCTCTCCAGATGACATTGAGCACACACAGGAGTCATAATGCCCAGATGGATCTACACGTACGTTCCAGCATGACATTATGAGAACACAGCACTGCAGTAATATTCCTTAGAGAGCATAAGCGAACCACGGTCCCAGGACATGACAAGTATGTTTCCTTCAGTCACACGATGGGAATTAGTTTCTCCAGAGCGATTAAACATCAGTACCGGTAATGATGTTCTCTCCGATGGCATTAAGACACAGGGTCATAATGTTCTTGCCAGATTGGCATTCCAGAACACGCATAGAGCAGGTAATGATGTTCTCTCCAGATGGCATTTAAGAAACACAGGTAATGATGTTCTCTCCAGATCGGCATTAAGAACACAGGGTCATGATGTTCTCTCCAGATGACATGCAGAACACAGGGTAATGATGTTCTCTCCAGATGGCATTAAGAACACAGGGTAATGATGTTCTCTCCAGATGGCATTAAGAACACAGGATAATAATGTTCTCTCCGGATGGCATTAAGAACACAGGGTAATGATGGTGTTCTCCTCTGCAGCACAGAGTTGGTCTCTTATTGCAGCATAAATGTTCCAATTGTGAGGTTATTACATTATGAGATGCTCAGTGTTATTTCCTGGGGTGATTTCTAATGCAGCTTTGAGAAGAGTAATCTGCTAGGAATCATTATTTAATCCCAGAAGCTTTCAAAGTTTGTGTGTTGAGGTAATAGTGTGTGTTTGTGTGTCTCTGTGTCTCTGTGTGAATGTGCAGCTGATTTAAGGGAAAGGGGTTTTAGTTAAATGTTTTAGAGTAGGGTGCACATTAGGCCCATCACCTTGTAAATAGTTTAGATACATTATTTTTTGCTTAGCGTTGCTTCGGCTCCAAAATGTTCTATCCAGGCTTTTAAGATCTACAGTACTTAAAAACAAGGCTAGTTCTGCCCCAAGTAGTTCAACCCCCCCAAAAATGATGGCTTTTCATGGATAACATAAGAAGTGTGTGTGTTTACCGTCATGTCAAAAATAGGGTTAATGTTGTGGGAATAAGAGATGTATAGACCTTGAACATGATCATTCAGCACAGAAGGATAATGCAGTCAATGCTCATAGCTTGTTGTTATTCCCTTTCCCACCAAAGCAGACACCAGACCTCTGCTACGATGCTTTCATCAAGCAGAAATATGCACAGCGGGCTCTGTCTCGCTGGTTATGCTCTTTGACTCCTAGCATTCCTGATCGTACCCACACAAACGGGTTGGTCTATGAATGCTTTTCTAATAGCCAGCGAAGATTGGATGAGCTTGTGGTACCTGTATTAATACACACACACAGACAAACACACACACACACACACACAGACGCCACACCACACACCACACAACACACACACACACACACACACACACACACACACACACACACAACCACACACACACACACACACACACACACACACACACACACACACACACTACACACAACACACACACAACACACACACACACACACACACACACAGCCAGAGAGACAGGGATACAACCCTTCCCTCTCTCATCACCCATTCTCTACCTCTCTTCCCTCTCTCATCACCCCATTCTCTCCCTCCCACCCTCCCTTTTCCCCTACTTCCCTCATCTTATCCTGCTTCTCCTCTCTCCCTCCCTTTTCCCCTCCTTCTATCCATCTTAGCTGCTTTCTCCTCTCTCCCTCCCTTTCTTCTTCATCTTTCTGTCCTCCTCCCCTCCCCTCGGGAGAAGGGCTGACCGATTCACCATTTTCATTCTCTGGAAAGAGAAAAGGGCTAAAGAAAGGAGCCTTGGATGTGTCAGACGATGTCTAGTCTGGCAGGAGAACAGAACCACTGGTCAGCAAAACCTCCTGTCTGTCTGTCTGTCTGTCTGTCGTCTGTCTGTCTGTCTGTCTGTCTGTCTGTCTGGTCTGTCTGTCTGTCTGTCTGTCTGTCTGTCTGTCTGTCTGTCTGTCTGTCTGTCTGTCTGTCTGTCTGTCTGTCTGTCCGTCTCTGTCCGTCTGTCTGCTGTCCAGTATGCCACAGAAAATACTCCTGTGTGTCTTTCTGCCTGGCCGGTATGCCATAGCAACTCTCCTGACTGTCTGACCTGTCTGTCTGTCTAGCTGGGTGTCTGTCCAGTATGCCACAGCAACCTTCCTGTCTGACTGTTAGGTCAGTGGTGAGACCATCCCACCTTCTAAGGATCATTAATTGGTATAAAATCACAGAGGTTGCTGTTTGACCTTACCTGCCAGCAAGTCCTTCATCAAACAAGCTGACGCTAACATGTCCAGCACTGGACTGCACTGCAAGATTGAGACAAAACAACACACCATCCCCTTCACACACACTACTCTTTATCCAGACCATGTAAATCAAGTCCTTCCCTAATTTTATAGGCTGGGTTTGCGTTAGATTTTCACTGAGAGAATTAAACAGGCAGTAGGCCATTGCTGGTCTCTAGCTATAGGAGGATGGGTGGGGAGAAGAAAGGGATGGGGGGATAGAGAGTGATGAATTACAAAAGCCTTTCTCATCCTTTACTTTGAAAAATACAGTCTGTATTTTAGTTGAGACTCTGAACCACAATTAGGTCATCTAAAGAAATAGACTCTGACACCAATTTTAGGCCCAGCTAAATAAAAAGATCTGACACCATTAGGCACGCTAAATAAATAGACTCTGACACCAATTAGCCCAGCTAAATAAATAGAATCTGAACAAAAAATTAGGCCCAGCTAAATAAATAGAATCTGAGCCCAGCTGTAACGCTGCGTTCCAACTCACACTCCCAAACACTCTCCAGATCCCAATCACTGGAATTCTCATCACCTGTTCACACACCTGCATGTCACCATCCCACACTATTTAGTTCTGTTCTTCCCCCCCCCCCCCCCTCCCCCCATCACTGTGAGGTATTGTTTGTTTTGAGACACTTCTTTAGGAGCTCTGGTTTTTCCCGTTCTTCGCTCCTACCGTGTATGACAGTTTTTGCCTGCCTCGCTCACGACCTCTTTTGTCTATTCCCTGCCTGTACTGTTGCCATTTTTGGACCTACCATGTATGACCTTCTGCCTGCCCATGGACCCAGCTACCTGTCTCCTCCTGTGTATGACCTTCTGCCTGCCCCTGGACCCAGCTACCTGCCTCCTCCTATGGTCCCCTCCAATAAACACCTACTGCGCTCCACGCTTGAAACCAGCTCTCTGTCTCCCCTCGTGTTCATTACACCAGCTAATAAAAATACTCCGACACCAATTAGGCCCAGCTCAATAGAATCTACTCCAATTAGGCCCAGCTAAATAAAAAGACTCTGACACCAACTAGGCCCAGCTCAATAGACTCTACTCCAATTAGGCCCAGCTCAATAGAATCTACTCCAATTAGGCCCAGCTCAATAGAATCTACTCCAATTAGGCCCAGCTCAATAGACTCTACTCCAATTAGGCCCAGCAAAATTAAAATACTCTGACACCAATTAGGCCCAGCTAAATAAAAAAGACTCCGACATCAATTAGGCCCAGCTAGATTGACTTGGACACCAATTAGGCCCAGCAAAATGAATAAACTCTGAAGCTAATTAGGCCCAGCTAAATAAAGTGACTCTGACACTAATAAGGCCCAGCTAAATAAAGTGACTCTGACATAAATTAGGCCCAGCTACTTTTACTCGGACAACAATTAGGCCCAGTTAAATAAATATACTCTGACACCAATTAGACCCCAGCTAAATAAATATACTCTGCCCCTGGACCAATTAGGCCCAGCTAAATAAATAGACTCTGACACCAATAAGGCCCAGCTAAATAAATAGACTCTGACACCAATAAGGCCCAGCTAAATTAAAAGACTCTAACCATTTCTCTCTCTCTCTCTCTTTCTCTCTCTCTCTCTCTCTCTCTCTCTCTCTCTCTGTCTCTGTCTCTGTCTTCGATCCCTCCTTCTAACCCAGACCTCTGTGTTATTCTCTAACATGTATTGATATCTGAAGTGCCATAGGTCCAGCCTGCTAATTCCCTTTTTCATTACAGCAAAGCCCCCAAATTCTCCCTCATTGAGAATGTGAGGAGCTGGATGGGTCAATGACATAAATGTAAGCCAGCACTGACGGGGGCTTGGTGTAAAAGTATTATCCCTGTTTAGCCGTGTGTGTGTGTGTGTGTGTGTGTGTGTGTGTGTGTTCTCTCTCTCTCTCTCGCGTCCTCATCTCTCTCCCCTTATTCTTCTTTTTTTCTTCTTTTTTGCCTCTTTTTCGCCGTATTTCTTGTCTTCTCCTGTTCCTCTGGTTTCTTTATTTCTCCTTGCCGTTCTTATTTATTCTGGGCTTTCTAATTTCTTTTCCTCATGAATGTCGCCTTCCTTTTTTATTATCTCCTCTTCTCTGTTTTCCGAAGTTTTTTTCTTTGTTCCTCTCTCCATCTGTGTTTCTTTTTTTGTTTCTCTCTCTTCTTATTTCACCATACTTTTCTTCTTGTCTTGTATTCTCTGTTTATCTTTTTCTGCCTCTTTTTCTACTTCGATCTCTTTGCTCTTCGGTGTCTCGTGCTCTGTATTTTATCTTTGTTATCGCTCTCTTTCTTCTCTCTCTCTCGTTCGTGCCATGTCTTAGAAGTCCTCTATCTGTTTTGCTTGTATTCTTTTTTTGTCTTCCATCTTTTATCATTCTTATATCGCCAGTCTCCTTCCACACCTTCATCTCTCTCCTCTGTTTACATTGTCAAAGCAAGTGAATAAATAATAAAAAGGAAATAAGAATAGAAAATGTACATTAACATTAGACTCACAAAATCTCTCTCTCTACCACTCTTCAGAGATGCATTGCTTAACACTTTTCTCTCTTTCTTCTCTAATTTGTCTCTTTCTTTCTGTCTCTCCGTCTCACACACACTCGAGCAGATATTAAGTGTTGATTACAGGGGACACAGGTCGAAGAAGAGGCGTCAGACCCCACTGTCTGTTTACACTGTCCTCAATTATCAGCATCGAGGACCACTTTCACCACACACAAACGCATCTGTGTCTGTCTTAGATAGCCTTCAGGACAGAGATAATTCTCCCATAGACCCCACCCCATGTTTTGAATATGTTCCCTAGGCTCCTGATTGAGTGATTCCTACTATCTTTGTCAGTCTGAATTACCTTCAGTTAAAAAGAATCACAGTGGTAGCAAAGGGCAGACAGAGAGAGGGAGAGGAGAGGGCGGAGAGAGGAGGGAGAGGAGAGGGCCAGGAGAGAGAGGGAGAGAGGGCCAGGAGAGAGGGGAGAGAAGAGGGCCAGGAGGAGAGGGGGGAGGAGAGGGCCAGGAGAGAGAGGGAGAGGGAAGAGGGCCAGGAGAGAGAGGAGAGGAGAGGGCCAGGAGAGAGAGGAGAGGAGAGGGCCAGGAGAGAGACAGAGAGAGGGCCAGGAGAGAGAGGGAGAGGAGAGGGCCAGGAGAGAGGAGGAGAGAGAGGGCCAGGAGAGAGAGGGAGAGGAGAGGGCAGGAGAGAGACAGAGAGAAGGGCAGGAGAGAGGGGAGGAGGGGCAGGAGAGAGAGAGGGAGAGGAGAGGGCCAGGAGAGAGGAAGAGAGAGGGCCAGGAGAGAGACAGGAAGAGCAGAGAAGGAGGAGAGGGCAGGAGAGACCAGAGGAGAGGGAGAGAGAGATTTGGGATGGAGAATTGTCTCTTACCCAGGATGTATCACTTCACACCTCGCTCCCTTCCTTCCTCCATCCCTCTGTTCCTCCTTCCCTACTTCCTCTCTTAATTCCTTCCTTCCTTCTTTTCCTCCCTCCTCTGTCCTCTTCTCTTCCCCTCCCTTCTTCACTTCCTCCCTCCCTCCCTCCATCTCATCTCCTCCTCTCCCTCCTCCATTATGTTCTTCCTTCCATCCCTCTTGATGGCAGAAATTCAGTCTCCATAGCAATTACCAAAGTTTTTTACCAGTAATTTCAAAGAAGGAAAATTAGACCAATTGTGTCAGGGCAGTCACAGGGCAGAAATTGCACACTTATTGGGAGCACTTATGTCTGTGACTTGTTCTCAGCTGATGTAGCCTATTGTTGGAGAGGACTGGGGTTCCAGCGACTGATTGGCTGTGAGCAGTGCGTGTGTGTGTGTGTGTGTGTGTGTGTTCTGTCTGTCTGTTGTCTGTCTGTCTGTCTTGTCTGTCTGTCTGTCTGTCTGTCGTCTGTCTGTCTGCTTGTCTGTCTGTCTGTCTGTCTGTCTGTTGTCGTCTGTCTGTCTGTCTGTCTGTCTGTGTGTGTGTCTGTGTTTGTGCGTGTGTGTTGTGTGTGTGTGTGTGTGTGTGTATGTGTGTGGTGTCTGTGTATGATCTGTGTGGTGTTATGTGCTGTGTGTCTGTCTG
>NW_019943376.1:41203-47212 GCF_002910315.2 Salvelinus sp. IW2-2015 | reverse complement strand
GTCTGTCCTGCTCTTCTCGTCCCTGTTTCTGTCTTCTGTCTTTCTGTCGTGTCTGTCTGTCTGTCTCGTCGTCTGTCTGTCTGTCCTTCGTGTCTGTCCTGTTGTCTGTCTCTGTCTGTCTGTCTGTCTGTCTGTCTGTCTTCTGTCTGTGTGGTGTCTGTGTTTGTGCGTGTGTCCGTGGTGTGTGTGTGTGTGTCGTCGTGTGTGTATGTGTGTGCGTGTCTGTGATGAGTCTTTGTGTGTGTTGTGCGTTGTCGTCTGTCTGTCTGCGCGCATATGTCTGTCTGCGTGTCCTTTCTGTCTGTCTGTGAGTCTGTCTGTCTGTCTGCGAGTCTGTCTGTCTGTGCGTGTCTGCTGTCTGTCTGCCTGCGTGTCTATCTGCACGTCTGTCTGTCTGTTTGTGTGTGGGGTTGTGTGTCTGTGTTTGTGTGTGTGTGGTGGTCTGTGGTGCTTGTGTGTGTCATGGTGTTTGTGTGCGTGTCTGTCTGTGTGTGTTGTGTGTGTGTGTATCGTGGTGTGGCGTGTGTGTGGTGTGTGTGTGTGTGTGTGTGTGTGTGTGTTGTGTGTGTGTGTGTGTGTGTGTTGTGTGTGTTGTGTGTGTGTGTTTGTGTGTCTGTCTGTCTGTCTGTCGTCTGTCTGTCTGTCTGTCTGTCTGTCTGTCTGTCTGTCTGTCTCTGTCTGTCTGTCTGTCCTGTCTGTGTGTGCTGTGTCTGGCTGTGCGTGTGTTCTGTCTGTGTGCGCATGTGCATGTCTGCGGCATCTGTCTGTCTGTCTCTGTCTGTCTGTTCTGCGCATGTGCCTGTCGTCTGCGCGTCTATCTGGTCTGCGCGTCTGTCTGTCTGTCTTGCGAGTCTGTCTGTCTGTCTGTCTGCGAGTCTGTCTGTCTGCGTGTCTGTCTTGCGTGGTCTGTCTGTCCGTCCGTTTGTCCGTGTGTTGGTGTGCGTGTGCGTGTGCGCATGCGTGCGTGCGTGCCTGCGTGTGTGTGGTGTGTGTGTGTGTGTGTGTTGTGTGTGTGAGAGCAGTACCAAAAGCCTCTCCCGTCTTTTGTCTTGTCCCAGTCTGGCCTCTGTGATTTTAAAAACCTAATGGCTGGCTTTGTTTAGAAGGAGCAGACCTTGAAAGTAGAGATCAAAATCGTTGTCTTTTTGCCTGACAATTTCATTCCAACCCCTCCTCCTTTCCAGCCCTGCCGTCCCTCTCAGTTAAAGATAATCATAATTTTCTTTATTTTGATAAATGACAGTGTGTTAATTTGCATCTTTGTATTTTGTCATTGTGGAACATAAAAGAGAGCGGTCAGGAAAATTCACTTATTCAGGATTATAAAGCAATTGGAATATACAAAATTGTGAATTATATAATACAATATCTACATGTACTGTTTATTATTTTGAAGTATATTCAGATATTTAACATTCACCGCTACTGAGGGTAGACTAAACATTCAATGCTACTGAGGTAGACTCTACGTTCACTGCTACTGAGGTACACTTAACATTCAATACTACTGAGGTAGACTCTACATTCACTGCACTGAGGTATACTTAACATTCACTGTTACTGAGGTAGACTAACATTCAATGCTACTGAGGTATACTAACATTCACTGCTACTGAGGTAGACTTAACATTTAATGCTACTGAGGTAGACTTAACATTCAATGCTACTGGGTACACTTAACATTCAATACTACTGAGGTAGACTCTACATTCACTGCTTACGAGGTAGACTTTAACATTCACTGCTACTGAGGTAGACTCTACAGTCACTGCTACTGAGGTAGACTCTACATTCACTGCTATAGGTAGACTTAACATTCACTGCTACTGAGGTATACTTAACATTCAATGCTACTGAGGTAGACTTAACATTCAATGCTACTGAGGTAGACTTAACATTCACTGCTACTGAGTAGACTTAACATTCAATGCTACTGGGGTACACTTAACATTCAATACTACTGAGGTAGACTCTACATTCACTGCTACTGAGGTAGACTTAACATTCACTGCTACTGAGGTAGACTCTACAGTCACTGCTACTGAGGTAGACTCTACATTGACTGCTACTGAGTATACTAACATTCAATGCTACTGAGGTAGATTTAACATTCAATGCTACTGAGGTAGACTTAACATTCACTGCTACTGAGGTAGACTCTAACATTCACTGCTACTGAGTAGACTACATTCACTGCTACTGAGGTATACTTAACATCCAATGCTACTGAGTTAGACTTAACATTCACTGCTACTGAGGTAGACCTCTACATTCACTGCTACTGAGGTAGACTCTACATTCACTGTTACTGAGGTAGACTAACATTCACTGCTATTGAGGTAGACTAACATTCACTGCTACCGAGGTAGACTTAACATTCAATGCTACTGAGTAGACTTAACAGTGCAATGCTATGAGTGGACTCTACATCCAATGCTACTGAGGTAGACTTAAATTCAATGCTACTGAGGTAGACTTAACATTCACTGCTACTGAGGTAGACTCTACATTCACTGCTACTGAGGTACACTTAACATCACTGCTACTGAGGTAGACTCTAAATTCACTGCTACTGAGGTAGACTCTACATTAATGCGTACTGAGGTAGACTTAACATTCACTGCTACTGAGGTAGACTCTACATTCACTGTACTGAGTAGACTTAACATTCAATGCTACTGAGGTAGACTCTACATTCACTGCTACTGAGGTAGACTCTACATTCACTGCTACTGAGGTAGACTTAACATTCACTAATACTGAGGGGTAGACTAACTCTACCTCATTAGCAGTGAATGTTAAATCATGTATTAATCACCAGTGCTTGCCACCTTCAACACAGGGTACCTGCAATCCTCAATTTGAGCTGTCTGAACTGGCCAGACACACACACACACACACACACACACACACACACACACACACAAACACAACACACACACACACACACACACACACACACACACACACACACACACACACACACACACACACACACACACACACACACACTACACACAGAGAGAGAGAGAGAGCATTTCACCTACTTACTTGCCACAGCAGCAGTTGCCCTCTCAGTGACAGTGAATGGTGAGGTGGTGAGTTTTAAACAGAGTCTCTGCCAATGTCTGGGTAAAACTGGCTAATAGCTTAATCCATACGTATTACAGCTTTATTGGTTCACTACAGAATGGGTAGAACCTGGCCAGGCAGAGAGAAAGAGAGTGAAAGAGAGAGAAATTGAAATTGAGAGATTCCCTTGAGCGAGTTGGTGCTGGGAATCTGTTCTCAAGCCCTAAACAGAGACTACACAGTGGCAAAATACCTGACCACTGTGTCTGACCCAAAACTAAGGAAAGCTTTGACTTAATCACGCTCCACACACCCTTTTCCCAACTGGACAAAGGAACACCTATGTGAGAATGTACAGCTCAGTGTTCAACACCATAGTGCCTTCAAAGCTCATCAATAAGCTAAGGACCCTGGGACTAAACACATCCCTCTGCAACTGGATCCTGGACTTCCTGACAGGTCGCCCCCAGGTGGTAAGAGTATCTTCCACGCTGATCCTCAACACCGGGGCCCCCTCCTGTMCYCCCTGTTCACCCACGACTGCGTGGCCAAGCATGACAACACCATCATTAAGTTTTCTGATGACAAAACAGTGGTAGGTCTGATCACGTACAATGATGAAACAGCCTATAGTGAGAAGGTCAGAGACCTGGCAGCCTGTCCCTCAATGTGAGCAATACAAAGGAGCTGATCATGGACTACAGGAAAAGGCGGGCCGAACAGGCGCCCATTAAATAACATCAACTGGGGGTTCAGTGGAGCGGGTCGAGAGATTCAAGTTCCTTGGTGTCCACATCACCAACAAACTATTACGGTCCACATACACCAAGACAGTCGTGAAGAGGGCATAACAACACCTTTTCCCCCTCAGGAGACTCAGGAGAATTTCCACAGCTGCACCATCGAGAGCATCCTGACCGGTTGCATCACCGCCTGGTATGGCAGCTGCTCGTTATCCGTAAGGCACTACAGAGGGTAGTGGATAGGGCCCAATACATCACTGAAGCCGAGCTTCCTGCCATCCAGGACCTTTATAMCAGGCAATGTCAGAGATGTCAAAATTGTCAAAGAATGCATTCATCCAGGTCATAAACTGTTTACTCTGCTACCGCATGGCAAGWGGTACCGGAGAACCAAGTTTAGGTCCAAAAGGTTCCTTAACAGCTTTTACCCCCAAATTATAAGACTGCTGAACAATTCATCAAATTGCCTCGGTGCTATTTACATTCAGCNGTTTAGGTCCAAAAGGTTCCTTAACAGCTTTTACCCCCAAATTATAAGACTGCTGAACAATTCATCAAATTGCCTCGGTGCTATTTACATTCAGCCCCCCCCCCGCTTAGTTTTTTTGACTACTCGCTGTTTATTATCTATGCACTTTCCCCCTACCTACATGTACAAATGACCTTGACTAACCTGTACCTCTGCACATTGACTCGGAACCGGTACCCTCTGTATATAGCCTTGTTAAGTTATCTTATTGTGTTACTTATTTAAAAAAAAATATTTTATTTTATTAAGCAAATATTTTCTTAACTTGAACTGCATTGTTGGTTAAGGGCTTGTAAATAAACATTTCACGGTTGTATTTTGCGCATGTGATGAATAAAAAATGTATTTGATTTGATTTGACACAGACTCAGTGAGCATAGCCTTGCTATTGAGAGAGGCCACTGTAGCCAGATATGGCTCTCAAGAGAAGACAGGCTATGTGCACACTGCCCACAAAATGAGGTGGAAACTGAGCTGCACTTCCTGACCTCCTACTCAATGTATGACCATATTAGAGACACATTTTTCCCTCAGATTATACAAACCCACAAAGAAATTGAAAACAAACCCGATGTCACGACTTCACCCGAAGTCGGTCCCTCTCCTTGTTCGGGCCGCGTTCGGTGGTCGACGTCACCGATCGCCGATCCACTTTTCATTTTCCATTTGTTTTGTCTGTGTCTTACACACCTGGTTTCAATTCCCCAATTACTTGTTCATTATTTAACCCTCTGTTCCCCCATGTGTGTTTGTGAGTAATTGTTTGTTGTATTTACGGTCCGTATTTGTGGGCTAGGTATTATTGACTTGTATTTGTATGTCTTGAGTAAAATTACATGTATTACTCATCTCTGCTGTCCTGTGCCTGACTCCTCTGCACCAGCTACACCCAGACCTATTACACCCGATTTTGATAAAATCCCATATCTACAGGGTGAAATACCAGTGTGACATCACAGCAGCAAGATTTGTGACCTGTTGCCACAAGAAAAGGGCAACCAGTGAAGAACAAACACCATTGTAAATACAACCCATATTTACAGAGAGAGAGAGGGTGATTAAGCAGYACCGCTCCTTTGTTAAAGTCCTCATTGAGGAATCCAATTCTGGGTGTGTGATTGACATGGATTGGATCCCCAGGAGTCAGGGGAACTATTTTAGGCCTCCAATAAAGCCTAATGGATTTGTCCCTGGTCTYGGTCAGACACTCTAACTTTCCCCCTAAACTGGACTGGTCGTCTGTGATTAGCATCTGGCTTGCAGCGGATGGTCGTGGAGATGGAGGGAAAGAGAGGAAGGAAGCAGAGGATAGTGAAGAAGAGTTAAGGAGTTACAGAGGGCATGTGAATGAGAGAAGGGTGATTAATGTTGTGTCTGGTACAAGAGCATCAAACGGATGTGAGAGAGAATAAGGAATGGTAAGAGAAATGGTTCAGGTTTTCACAGCTAAAATAGAAGGGAGAAAACTAGAGAGAGACAGAGAAATGATAGTGTTCATTGGCAGGTGTTTCTGAGAGATTAGGTTCACATTACTACACTATGTAGACAGTGAAGCGTCCACGGCTGAATAAGGAAAAAATACTGAAACATCTCTAGTGCAAACCAGGCCTTGGGAAGCTTTTGTGTAACACTCAGCTTTTCAGTAAAACATCTGAAGGGAGTTAC
>NW_019943376.1:30139-39904 GCF_002910315.2 Salvelinus sp. IW2-2015 | reverse complement strand
TCAATGTGGAGCTATATACAGGGAGTACCAGCACCAGATCAATCTGCAGGGGTACGAGGTAGTTGTCTTGGCTGGGTGCTTAGGGTCCTTGTCCTGTAGGAAGGTGAACCTTCACCCCAATGCTCTGGTGCAGGTTTTCATCAAGGATCTCTCATCAAACCAGATAATCTTGTTTCTCCTTTAGGTGCCTTTTGGCAAACTCCAAGTGGGATGTCAAATCAAATCAAATCAAACTTTAATTATTTGTCACATGCGCGGAATACAACAWKTGTAGACCTTACCGTGAAATGCTTACTACAAGCCTTTAACCAACTGCAGTTCCAATAGAGTTAAGAAAATATTTACCAAATAAGCTAAAGTCAAAAAACAATAAAAAGTAAAACAATAAAATAACAATAACGAGGCAATTTACAGGGGGTACCGGTACAGAGTCAATGTCCGGGGATACAGGTTAGTCGAGGTAATTTGTACACGTAGATAGGGGTGAGGTGACTATGCACAGTTAATAAACAGCGAGTAGCAGCAGTGTACAAAACAAATGGAGGGGGGGTGTCAATGTAAATAGTCTGTTTGCCATTTGATTAATTGTTCAGCAGTCTTATGGCTTGGGGGTAGAAGCTGTTAAAGGAGCTTTTTGGTCCTAGACTTAGCGCTCCGGTACTGCTTGCCATGCGGTAGCAGAGAAAATAGTCTATGACTTGGGTGACTGGAGTCTCTGACAATTCTTTGGGCTTTCCTCTGACACCGCCTGATGTATAGGTCCTGGATGGCAGGAAGCTTGGCCTYGGTGATGTACAGGCTGCAGGCAGTACCCTCTGTAGCGCYGTATGGTCAGATGCCCGAGCAGTTGTYGTACCAGGTGGTGATGCAGCCGGTCAGAATGCTCTCGATGGTGCAGCTGTAGAACCTTTTGAAGATCTGGGGACACATGCCAAATCTGTTCAGTCTCCTGAGGGGGAAAAGGTGCTGTCGTGCCCTCTTCATGACTGTCTTGGTGTGTTAGGACAATGATCGTTTGTTGGTGATGTGGACAGCAAGGAACTTGAAACTCTCAACCCACTCCACTACAGCCCTGTCGATGTTAATGGGGGCCTGTTCAGCCCGCCTTTTCCTGTAGTCCAAGATCAGCTCTGTGTTGCTCACAWTCAGGGAGAGGTTATTGTCCTGGCACCACACTGCCAGGTCTCTAACCTCCTCCCTATAGGYTGTCTCATCATTGTCGGTGATCAGGCCTACCACTGTTGTGTCATCAGCAAACTTAATGATGGTGTTGGAGTYGTGTTGGCCACGCAGTCGTGGGTGAATAGGGAGTACAGGAGGGGACTAAGTACACACCCCTGAGGGGCCCCAGTGTTGAGGATCAGCGTGGCAGACTTGATGTTGCCTACCCTTACCACCTGGRGGTGGCCCGTCAGTAAGTCCAGGATCCAGTTGCAGAGGGAGGTGTTTAGTCCCATGGTCCTTAGCTTAGTGATGAACTTTGTGGGCACTATGGTGTTGAACTCTGAGCTGTAGTCAATAAACAGCATTCTCACATCGGTGTTCCTTTTGTCCAGGTGGTAAAGGAAGCGTGGAGTGCGATTGAGATTGCGTCAACTGTGGATCTGTTGGGGCAATATGCGTATTGGAGTGGGTCTAAGGTATCCGGCAGGATGCTGTTGATGTGAGCCATGACCAGCCTTTCAAAGCACTTCATGGCTACCGACGTGATTGCTACGGGGTGGTAATCATTTATGYAGGTTACCTTTGCTTACTTGGGCACAGGGACTATGGTGGTCTGCTTGAAACATGTAGGTATTACAGACTCGGTCAGGGAGAGATTGAAAATGTCAGTGAAGACACTTGCCAGTTGGTCCCCGCATGCTTTGAGTACACATCCTGGTAATCCGTGGCCCCGCGGCTTTGTAAATGTTGACCTGTTTTAAAGGCTTGCACACATTGGCTACCGAGAGCGTTATCACACAGTTGWCCCGAACAGCTTGTGCTCTCGTGCATGCTTCAGTGTTGCTTGCCTCGAAGCGAGCATAAAAGGCATTTAGCTCAACTGGTAGGCTCGCGTCACTGGGCAGCTTATGTCTGGGTTTCCCTTTGTAGTCCGTGATAGTTTTCAAGCCCTGCCACATCCGACGAGCGTCACAGCCGGTGTAGTAGGATTCAATCTTAATCCTGTATTGACGCTTTACTTGTTTGATGGTTCRTCTGAGGGCATAGACGGCTTCTGGTTGGGATATGTACRTATGGTCAGTGTGGGGACAGCGTCGTCRATGCACTTATTGATTACGCCGATGTCTGAGGTGGTATACTCATCAATACCATAGGATGAAYCCCAGAACATGTTCCAGTCTGTGCTAGTAAAACAGTCCTGTAGCGTAGCATCCTCGTCATCTGACCACWTCCGTATTGAGCRAGTCACTRGTACAACCTGCTTTAGTTTTTGCTTGTAAGCATTATGAGGATAGAGTTATGGTCAGCTTTGCCAAATGAGGCTGGGGAGAGCTTTGTATGGTCTAGAGTTTTGTTTCCCTCTGGTTGCACATGTGACATGTTGGTAGAAATTAGGTAAAACAGATTTAAGTTTCCCYGCATTAAAGTCCCCGGCCACTAGGAGCGCYGCTTCTGGATGAGCATTTTCTTGTTTGCTWATGGCCTTATAGAGTTGGTTGAGTCCGGTCTTAGTGCCTGCATCGGTTGTTGTGGAAAGTAGACAGATACGAATAATATAGATGAGAACTCTCTTGGAAGATAGTGTGGTCTACAGCTTATCATRAGGTACTCTACCTCAGGCGAGCAATACCTCGAGACTTCTTTAATATTAGACATTGTGCACCAGCTGTTATTGACAAATAGACACACACCCCCACCYMTCGTCTTACCAGACGTAGCTTCTCTGTTCTGCCGGTGCATGGAAAGTCCCACCAGTTCTATATTATCCATGTTGTCGTTCAGCCACGACTCTGTGAAACGTAAGATATTACAGTTTTTAGTGTCCAGTTGGTAGGATAATCTTGATCGTAGTCATCGATTTTATTTTCCAATGATTGAATGTTGGCCAATAGAACGGATGGCAGTGGGAGTTTACTGGCTCGCCTATGAATTCTCAGAAGGCAGCCCGACCTCCACCTCCTTTTTCCTTCATGCAAATAACGGGGATTTGGGCCTGTTCCCAGGAAAGCAGTATATCCTTCGCGTCGGACTCTTTGGACTCGTTAAAGGGAAAAAGCTTTGAGTTTGAGGTGTGTAATCGCTGTTCTGATGTCCAGAAGTTATTTTCGGTCATAAGAGACCGAAACCTAATATATAGACAGGTTTGTGCCTTTGCAAATCATGTCCAATCCATTGAATTTACCACAGGTGTACTYCAATCGTGTTGTAGAAACATCTCAAGGATGATCAATGGAAACAGAATGTACCTGAGCTCAATTTTGAGACCCATACTGAATACTTATGTAAATAAGGTATTTCTGTTTTCGCTTTGTCATTATGGGTTATTGTGTGTAGATTGATTTAATCAATTTTAGAATAAGGCTGTAACATAACAAACTGTGCTTTCCAAATGCACTGTATGTACACAGGGTTGGGGAGTAACTGATTACTSTAATCAGTGACATTAGCAGCAAAATATTGTAATCAGATTACATATGCTGTTGAATAACTAGATGATTACTTCTTGCATTACTTAAACATTCTGAAAGGATTTTTGTTGGATTTTTTTTTTATGACGTTCTGTTTTCTCACTGACATTCTCATCAGCATCGAAAAAAGGGCACGAGTTTATGTTAGTTCCACCTGMGTGAGTCTGACCCCAAGTCAGAGACCACTATGATGACACACCAAATGYGTTTGAGAAAGTAATCAGATTACCTTACTGAGTTTTGGGAATCCAAAAGTTATGTTACTGATAACAATATTGGACAGGTAACTAGTAACTGTAACGGATTACATTTAGAAAGTCACCATGCCAACCCTGAATGTCCAGATGAAGATTAAAGGTAAAGGCTAAATAAACTTGGAATAATATTGGAATGTGGGCATTGTTGTGCACTGTTATAATGTGTATCAACAATAGCTAGCATGACAGAATAGTTAATTGTGGTTGACGTCTGCCGTTATTTATTTCTGTGTGTGTTTGTGTGTGTTAATATATCAGCACTGTGTGGCTGTGGACAGGTTTCTGCTGTGTGGTAATAATCATCATGTAGAGTGAAATGGGCTTGAAAACACACTCCTGTGGTGTAGGAGGACCCGGTGTGTAATGTAATGGCCTCTGATACCACACACACACAGTACCACACAGTACTGTTTAGGAGGACCCGGTGTGTAATGTAATGTGATGCCTTTCAGTTAGTCATCACAACACAGTATGATGTAGGGGCTCAATGGGCCTCTGATATTACACACATACACACACACACTGGCGAACGCATGGACGTGCACACGCACAAACACACACACACACACCCTATCATTGCCCCTGCAGGATAGGAAAGGGGCGGGCACATGGCAGGAAGCTGTGCAGTTGACTGACAGATGAATCATCTATGTGTTGAGCGTCCTCGATGACCTTGACTCTACAGTATTACAACAAACAATTGTAGAGGAGACAGATACAGAAATAACACTAGAAGAAGCAATAAGACCAAATAAAACAAAACAATATAAACCTGATACTATAGCTGCTGTAATTGTAAATCAGCATACTCTATTTATTTCTCATTTCTCTCTATCCACTCTAAGCCCCTCTCTCACCTCCTTTCCTCCTCCCTCCCTCCCTCCCTCCCTCATGTTTTATAGTATCAGGGGTTAGTGTGTTGACCTCATGACTACCTCCCTCCCTCCCTCCTCATGGTTTATAGTATCAGGGGTTAGTGTGTTGACCTCATGACCTCCTCCTGACTCCTGAGGGGCGGGACCCTGGCCTGCTCAAACCGTAACAGCTACAGGGGAATCTGATCCTAGATCTGTGTCACGCCCTGACCTTAGAGATCCTTTTTATGTCTCTATTTTGGTTTGGTTAGGGTGTGAGTTGGGGTGGGCGTTCTATGTTTTGTGTTCTATGTTTTCTATTTCTGTGTGTTTGGCCGGGTGTGGTTCTCAATCAGAGGCAGCTGTCTATCGTTGTCTCTGATTGAGAACCATACTTAGGTAGCCTTTTCCCACCTGTGTTTTGTGGGTAGTTGTTTTGTGTCTGCACCAGACAGAACTGTTTCGGTTTCGTTCGTTCTCTTTGTTTTTGTTATTCAGTGTTCAGTTTTATGAATAAATCATGAACACTTACCACGCTGCGCTTTGGTCCACTTCTTCATGCAACGATGGCCGTTACAATCTGTGATTAGGGATGACTTTTAAAGCAGGCCTTTTCTAAAAGATAGACAGACCGGAGAGCCAGGGGGCAGTGTGGGTCCAACCTGGATACTGCTGGATACCACTACTATACTGATGTCTGTGTATGTATGTATGTATGTATTGGGTAAGTGTGTGTGTACAAGTATTTGTGCGTATGTGTGTGTGCACGTGTGTCTATATGTCTGTCTATGTCTGTACTGGGACTGGGGGTGAGAGAGATGACATGTTCAGTTTGTGTTGTAGCAACCCCGTGGTCTCCGATACTAATAGCTGCCTCTGTGGGGTCTATGGGGTGTAGACACATGCCAATATCYATCGGCAGCTTAATCAAGCCACTTAGATACCATCTGTAAACAAAACCCAGTGAGCTTTGGAGCCTGGAATGAGGAATGGGGCTCACGCTGTAAAAAATATAATCTGTTTTACAAAGGGTAATACGCTTGCTGTTTGTTGATTTGTATCTAGTTTTATTTCAAAAAACGAATTAAAAGGTATAAAATGTATTTAGCTGTGGGAAGCTTAGATCCTTGTATACCACCCAACCCATTGATTTCCCAAATCATATATTTTTTAATCAGTGAAGAATAGGGAGACCATTTCTCATATTGAGATGCGCCCTGTCTCCCTCCAGTAGCCACCGCGGTACTGCTTCCCCTATCCACTCCTGATTCATAATCTATATGTATTCCTAGGAGGCTGTCGCCTATCGATTACTCAACCCCCTGACAGACTTCCCACATTGCTTTCCGCAAATCCAGTGTTTACAAATCACTGCATATCATAAAAGAAATGAGGAAAGGAAACCATTTGACATTATTGAGATGTCCTCTGCAACCACCACCTTACTCTCCCCCCTCCAGCTCCTGATTCATAATCTATATAGAGGCCTGGGAGACTGCCGTCTATCGATTTACCGCCCGGCGTAGTCCAGACCTGTATCCGCTGCTTGTTAGACAGGCCTGAGAATACGAACTGGGTTTCAAATACAACCCAGAGGTAAGGGATTTTAAACGGAGGGTTTTCCACTATAACCCAGAGAGGTCTGCTGCTAATCCAGAGAATGGATCAGGAGGAAAACCTCTTCACTAAATAACATGATTTTACWGAGAAAATCTTTGTAACAATGAAAGGATATTTGTAGGAATTCTGTGTGTTTTTCAGATGTGTTAAGTCTTGTGTTAAGTGTTAAGTGTTAAATTGCCTGTATGAACGTTAATAACATATACATAAAAACGTTATATTCTATTCTATTCTATTCCATTAATTGTGTTATAGTATAGCTTAGTTTCTGTACTGTATTTCATATGTTATGGGCTCCAGGAACAKACTGATTGATGTATTGTCACAATGATTATACATTCAATAGCACAGCACTGTTATGGTCTTCTAATTGAGTGACACATTGGACAGTCTACAAGAGGTGCTAATCATGGGAAATACAGGAGCAATAGATATTGTTATCGTGATACATACATGTTGTTCTTATTCCACTTCATTAAGTTCCATCCGTCCATCATTTTCATATAATAATAATGTTGATACTTTTCATTCTATTAAAGCACAATTCATGTCATGATATATCTACAATATGTGAGCAATATGTTTTCTTCTTCCTTTCTCTATCAGGAATAATTAGCACCAAGATTGTCTCTTTTGTCATGTCCGAAAATATCTATGCAATGGTGCCACAATTGAGATTAGGGACGTTTTTTTTCCGGGCAATATCTGAATATGGAAAGGGTAATTATACATAACACAATGTCTATAAAAGTTCAACACGGATCTCATTGTGCAAGCAAGCAGGGTCCTAATTCCAGATGACCACTCCATCAGGAAGATGGAGGGGGTCGAAGWGGAGTACTTATCTCAATCACCTATAGACCATCAGCACAGAGACGTACTACACCACTGACCTTCATTAGCCTGGACTGATAATGAGCTGACCTTAGCTAATAAAGCAGGGTGAAAAATAACACCAGTGTGTGGGTTGGTAATGAAAGGTGGGACTGTTGCACGACCCTGATTGTCCACTCATCCTGTGTTTCTGAATATTGAAGACTGGCTAAGACGGATGAATGGACAGACATTGACAGATTGTGACTTTATTGTAGACAATAGTTTACATTTTGTTTTAGTATGGTATAAACATAAAAACTCCAGCACACTTGTTTTTATTGTTATATATAATTTTCCCCTAATGTACCTGGTAGTATGGAAGACATGACAGTTTACTATTTAACTGTTTTAGTGTGATAGCACAACTAAAAACAAACTTTGTTTATTTTACTCCTTCTTGGGGAACGTTATTTCACAAAAACACATTTAGAAGGTACTATCGCTATTGTTTAATCTGAAATAGCTCTATCTTACCCGTGGTCTATAGCTGCGTATGCACAGTCACAACTCAATGACCAACACAGACTATGTCTCTGCAGCCTCCCCCAGCTACACACATAATGAAGTTAACGTGAAGGAAGGATGACTTAACCTTTCACAGAGAATAAAATAYAATCAACTACAGATAGAGAGAGTAGACAGAGAGACTGTCAATGCCCTGCAAGTACTGACTAAGAACAGGACAGGAGGAACAAGGCATTGTCTCCACTAGAAATGCTTTTCATATAATGTAGGTTGTCCTTGTAAATTTGATGATGGGGATTGCTTTCCTATGAATAAAGAAAGCATCAGTAAGATACATTTTAACCCTGACGAAAGGGATTGAACAAAAGTGTAAAAAAAGGGATTAGATATTAAAACTTCTTGCAACTATAGGGGGTGCTGTTCCGCATTAGCATATTTGTGTCTCCAAATTAAACTGCCTCGTGCTAAATTCTTGATCGTACAATATGCATATTATTGTTATTATTGGATAGAAAACACCTTCTAGTTTCTATAGAAGTTGGAATTTTGTCTCTGAGTGGTACAGAACCAAGAGAGAGATAAATTCCGCCCACCATATATTTTGGCGGTGATTACGTTATAGCGCTCTTTGGCTGGAATCGATGCTCTTGTAACGTTTTCACATGTGGTATGCTAACTTATCGATTTATTGTGTTTTCGCTGTAAAACGCTTAGAAAATCTGAAATATGGTCTGAAATCACAAGAACTGGGTCTTTCCATTGCTATGCTTTGTCTATTCTTATGAAATGTTTTATGATGAGTAAATTGGTCATACACGTTGCTCTATCTAGTAATTCTAGTCAATTTGTGATGGTCGGTGCAATTGTAAACTGTGATTTCTACCTGAAATATGCACTTTTTTCTAACAAAAACTATCCTATACCATGAATATGTTATCAGACTGTCATCTGATGGTTTTTTTTATAGGTTATTGGCTATCAATATCTTAGTTGAGCCGAATTGGTGATAGCACCTGAAGGAGTAAGAAACTGATGGAGTTAGAATAGTGGTGTATTTTGCTAACGTGGTTAGCTAATAGATTTACATATTGTGTCTTCCCTGTAAAACATTTTAAAAATCTGAAATGGTGGCTTTATTCACAAGATTGTATCTTTCATTAGGTGGCTTGGACTTGTGATTTAATGATATTTAGATGCTACTATCTACTTGTGAAGCTATGCTAGCTATGCTAATCAGTTGTGTGGGGGTGGGGGGTGCTCCCGGATCCGGGATTGATACTCGTGAAAGGTTAAGCTCTGTTAATATCAGGTGTAAACAGAGTGATAGGCTATAGTTGACTATAGGATGAATAACCATAGTTCTGTGTCTACTGTGTTTTACTACAGTACACTCACATATTCCTTAGTTTTACTGACTGAATCAATTGTATTGACAAAGCCTTGAATATCACTGCGTATCATGTGAGCTCTTCATTGACATATCATGAAGGAAACTCAGCCAGAGATGGAGTACTATCAATACAGATAAAACATCATGACGGATAGCACTCAAAGACTCCAGCCCTAATTAGCTGAATAAAACAACCGTAGCTGTTATTTTCACCAAGACAATTTCATAGGAAAGGTAAACTACTAGTTAATCTAGGTGAATTACCTGAAAACAATTATGTGAAATTGCTGCTTTCTCATCTTAAATGTGCCTGTCTCCCCATTTGCATCTCGATCCAATCCAGAGTCATTTGAACAAATTAAATGATAAAATCAGCAAAAAAAGAAACTTCCTCTCTTAAATATTGTATGAACATAAAAAGATTCAACAACTGAGACATAAACTGAACAAGTTCCACAGACATGTGACTAACAGAAATTGAATAATGTGTCCTGAACACAAGGGGGGTCGAAATCAAGTAAACAGTCAGTATCGGTGTGGCCACCAGCTGCATTAATTACCGCAGTGCACTCCTCTCTCATGGACTGCACCAGATTTACCAGTTCTTGCTGTCAGATGTTACGCCACTCTTCCACGCAAGGCACCTGCAAGTCCTGGACATTTCTGGGGGA
>NW_019943376.1:21576-24076 GCF_002910315.2 Salvelinus sp. IW2-2015 | reverse complement strand
TTCACATAGTGATGAGGGGGAAATTAGGTTTGTGGGTTTCACATAGTGATGAGGGGGAAATGAGGTTTGTTGGGTTTCACATAGTTATGAGCAGTGGTGTAAAAGTACTTAAGTGAAAATACGTAAATGTTTTTTGGGGGTATCTGTAGTTTACAATTTATTTTGTTGACTACTTTTACTTTTACTTCACTACATTCCTTAAGAAAATATTTTACTTTTTACACCTTACATTTCCCCTGACACCCAAAGTACTTGTTACATATTGAATGCTTAGCAGGACAGGAAAATAGTCAAATTCAAGCACTTATCAACCGAACATCCCTGGTCATYCCTACTGCCTCTGATCTGGCAGACTCACTAAACACACATGCTTGGTTCGTAAATGATATCTGAATGTTGGAGTGGGCCCGTGGCTTTTTCTAAAGAAAAAAGGAAAACAATTAAATGGTGCCGGCTGGTTTGTGTAATAAAAGGAATTTGAAATGTTTTAAACTTTTACGTTTGATACTTACGTGTATTTTAAAGCAAATACTTTTAGACTTCTACTAAAAGAAGTAGCACAGAAGTTACATCTTCTACTCACGTAGTATTTTTAATGGGTGACTTTTACATTTACTTGAGTCTTTTCAAGTAAGTTAAGTATCACCACCACTGGTGATGAGGGGGAAATGAGGTTCTACGGGTTTCACATAGTAATGAGAGAGAGAGGTTTGGGGATGAGTGGAAAATGAGGATCTGGGGGTTTCACATAGTAATGAGAGAGAAATGAGGTTCCACGGGTTTCACATAGTAATGAGAGAGAAATTAGGTTCCACGGGTTTCACATAGTAATGAGAGAGCGAGGTTTGGTGGTGAGTGGAAAATGAGGTTCCACGGGTTTCACATAGTAATGAGAGAGAAATGAGGTTCCACTCCTAGTATGAAAATTGGGTACTTTTTCCACCACTGTATTATTCCTACATAGATGATATCATGGTTGAGTAAATATCCTACAAGTATAATATGTGAAGCCGTTTGTATACATCCTCTTGTTACAGTTTTTTTGGATGCTTAAGCAGGATTTTCAAAAAAGGGCCCGTGTTTTCAAAACACTACACACAATTAGCACAACCACACACCCAATTAGCAAAACACTACAGATCCTTTGCAAAATTAAACACTCTTGTAAAAACTATACACTTCTTTTTAAAAACCACACTTTGTTACATATGAAACACACACGTTTCACATTACTATACTCTGTTTGCACGAGTTACACTCTGCTGTGATAAACCTAAAACACTTTTAGCACTTCTACTTCCCTATGATTAGAGTAGGCTACTATCAACAAAGTTGACCAAACGTCACTTTACGTATTGTAAGTTCAAAAAAATAAAATAAAAAATAACTAGACAATGTCTCTTCGCCTAGCTGGATCTGGCCAGAGAATTTCATCAAACCACGCAGGCAAAGTTGTCATTAGCAAGACACCTTGGAAAGAAACGTCTTGAATGACGAATCCATCCTTGCATTGCTGCTACCTCCATCTGGTCACAGGCCTCCTCCATGGCTTGGATGAGGGTACCTCAGCCTGGAGACAGAGATCATATACCTTCCACCTCCATGCAGAGAAAAACTCTCTCATGGGGTTGAGGAATGGAGAGTATGGTGGAAGAATATAGAACGGTGAAATGTGGATGTTGCTGAAACCAGTTCTGAACCAGAGCAGAGCGGTGGAAAGACACATTGTCCAGACAACAATGTATTGCATATGATCGATTTGATTTGCTGCTGTTATGTTGTGCAATTGGTCCAAGAATGTAAGTATGAGTCCTGTGTTGTAACGGCCCATATGGGCATGGCGGTGGAGGACCCCATTCTGTGTAATGGCTGCACAGAGTGTTATATTACCCCCACGTTGCCCTGGGACATTGACTATAGCCCTGTGGCCAATGATGTTTCTTCCCCTCCTTCGTGTTCTCACAGGTTGAACCAGCCTCATCTACGTAAATGAACTCAGCTGGATCTCCTTTCCATCCATTCGTAAAACTCTCTGAAAAACAGTGTCAGGCAAAATTGTGTAGTTCAGTGTAGATCTAGTATACATATTACAGTACAGTAAAAGATTATGAGACAGTATGCAAGATCACACTGCTAAAGTGAATACATACCTCTGCATAATCATGCCGCAGTCGTTTCACCCTTTCGGAATTGCGCTCGAAAGGCACTCATAAATTTTGCTTCATTTGAATATGTTTTTTTTTTAGGATGCGTGCCAGTGTTGATGTTGAGACCTGATGGATATCGTTGAAAATGACGTGGTTATTGACAATGTTAGCTTGGAGCTGCTTGAGTGTTATAGCATTGTTTGGCCAAAACCATGTTTACTATCCCTCTCTTGCTGTTCTGTGAACATAGGAGGCCTTCCCCCTTGTCGTCCCTGACCCTCAATCCTGTGTAGAAAAAAAAACAGTATACAATAGTACAGTAATTTCACAGGAAAAGGTAACAGAAGTGCTGA
>NW_019943376.1:0-18642 GCF_002910315.2 Salvelinus sp. IW2-2015 | reverse complement strand
GTTAAAGTAAAGACACCTTCATAGAAAATGACTCGAGTAAAAGTGAAAGTTACCCAGTAAAATACTACTTGAGTAACAGTTAAAGTATTTTTGTTTTAAATATACTTAAGTACCAAAAGTAAATGTAATTGCGAAAATATACTTAAGTATGAAACTTAAGAATAGTTCCAAATGTCTTATATTAGTCAAACCAGAAGGCATCATTTAATTCTTTACATTTATTTACAGATAGCTAGGGGCACACTCCAACACAATTTACAAATTATGCATGTGTTTAGTAAATCCATCAGATCAGAGGCAGTAGGGACGTTCTCTTGATAAGTGTGTGAATTTGACAATATTCTTGTCATGCTAATCATTCAAAATGTAACGAGTACTTTTGGGTGTCAGGGAAAACATATGGAGTAAAAGGTACATCATTTTCTTTAGGAATGTAGTGATGTAAAAGTAAAAGTTGTCAAAAATATAAATAGTAAAGTAAAGTACAGATACCCCAAAAACGACTTAAGTAGTTCTAATGTAGACACTGGTAGTCAGGAAGTAGGTGGAAATAAACAATACAAAAACAAGCGTAGCGTCGGGACGTGGAAACAGAGTCAATAACGCCTGATGGGAAATAACAACAGAGGGCTATATATATGTGGAGTAATCAGGAAGGTGATAGAGTCCAGGTGTGCCTGATGATGAGGCCCAGGTGTGCGTAATGATGAGGCCCAGGTGTGCGTAATGATGGGTAGCCAGGGCTTGTGGTTAGTAAACTGGCAACGTCGAACACCAGAGCGGGAGGAGCAGGAGTAGACGTGACTCTAGTACTTTCAAGTATTTGTACTTCAGTACTTTACACAACTGATACTGTCGATAGAAAGTACAGTGGTTTCATTTTGTGTTGTCAATAAGTGATGTATTATACCAGATCTTCTTATGAAGATAAATTATGAAAAACAAACGTCAACAACAACTATTTCGAAAGTCCACAAGTTAAAAAACAAGAGACAAGAGAGTCAGTCAGGTGATTTCTGTGGTGACTCAGAACGTGGGTGCTCAAAGAGAGGAATGTAATTTCCTAGGATGGAGAAATAAGCCAGAAGTAATCTGCTCTCTAATACCTTCCAGCCCCTCAATAAAGCTCTCCATTTTATGTATTCAGACTGCCTTTTCTACAACTCCAGCTAATAGGATCTGCTGTGAAATGGCTGAGTGGATGACTGCTCTCTATCTCTGTCTCTCTGTCTGTCTGTCTGTGGCTAAGTTGGGTATTTTTATTGAGGAATTATTTAATTGCCTTAAATGACGGATGGTGCGGGTAGAGATGAGACGCTTTGAGCTACAGAGGACAGAGAGGTAGGAGAGATAGCCGATGATCATATAGAGGTAGATGGTAGTGTGTGTGTGTGTGTGTGTGTTGGTTGGTGTGTGTGTGTGTTGTGTGTGTGTGTGTGTGTGTGTGTTGTGTGGTGTGTGTGTGTGTGTGTGTGGGTTGTGTGTGTGTGTGTGTGTGTGGGTGTGTGTGTGTGTGTGTGTGTGTATATATGTGAGTGTGTGTGTATATATGTGAGTGCTACCCTGTGTGTATATATGTGAGTGTGTGTGTATATATGTGAGTGTGTGTGTGAGGGTCAGCAGGCAGTGTGTGTCCTGTGGACACCTCCGTGGGGGACTAAACAAAATTAAACTTAACCTCAGTGAAGGAATAAATGAAAGCAGTGATGGATCACAGCTGTCAGACAGACAGACAGACAGCCTGGATTCTCTACCCCTGAACTGATTAGGTCTGGATGGGAAGACAATATTTATATTTTATATGCTATATTCACTCTGTATTCTAGGTAAATGTCAATGTGGAGCTTCATATGAGGTATAGAATATGACGTTTAGAATATGAGGTATAGAATATGAGGTATAGAATATGAGGTTTAGAATATCAAGCAAAGAATATCAGGCATAGAATATGAGGTATAGAATATGAGGTATAGAATATGAGGTATAGAATATGAGGTTTAGAATATCAAGCATAGTATATCAGGCATAGAATATGAGGTTTAGAATATGATGTATAGAATATCAGGTTTAGAATATCAGGTTAAGAATATCAGGTATAGAATATGAGGTTTAGAATATCAGGCATAGAATATGAGGTTTAGAATATGATGTATATAATATGAGGTTTAGAATATGAGGTTTAGAATATCAGGTACAGATTATGAGGTATAGAATATGAGGTTTASAACATGAGGTATAGAATATTATTTTAAAAAAAATATGTATTTCACCTTTATTTAACCAGGTAGGCTAGTTGAGAACAAGTTCTCATTTACAACTACGGCCTGGCCAAGAACAAAGCAAAGCAGTTCGGCACATACAACAACACAGAGTTACACATGGAATAAACAAACATACAGTCAATAATACAGTAGAAAAGGTCTATATACAGTGTGTGCAAATGAGGTAGGATAAGGGAGATAAGAGAATAAATAGGCCATGGTGGCAAAGTAATCACAATATACCAATTAAACACTGGAATGGTAGATGTGCAGAAGATGAATGTGCAAGTAGAGATACTGGGGTGCAAAGGAGCAAGATAAATAAATAAATACACTATGGGGATGAGGTAGTTGGATGGGCTATAATACAGATGGGCTATCTACAGGTGCAGTGATCTGTGAGATGCTCTGACAGCTGGTGCTTAAAGCTTCAGTGATTTTTGCAGTTCGTTCCAGTCATTGGCAGCAGAGAACTGGAAGGAAAGGTGGCCAAAGGAAGAATCGGCTTGGGGGTGACCAGTGAGATATGTGAGGTATAGAATATGAGGTAAAGAATATGAGGTTTAGAATATGAGGTCTAGAATATGAGGTATATAATATGAGGTATGTAATATGAGTATAAGAATATGAGGTATAGAATTTAAGGTTTAGAATATGAGGTATGAATGATATACATTCTTCTTCATTTCAGATGTACTGTACCTGCTTTCATTGATTTAAAAAAACAACAAGCTCAAACACAACTGTTATCATTGTATTATGTTTGTATTTGGTTGTGAAACATAAACAAAATCCACAATTAAAACACTACACATGGAATATGCTAAATAGCACATAGCAGAGAACATCTCTGTGTTAAGCTTTAGCAGAGCGGGATCAAGGAGTAAAGCTTATGACGTCTCCTTTGAAAGCAGTGAACTATTGGTTAGGCTACTAGGTCTGCCTTGCCGTCCCTTGGTTTGTTAGAGGGTAGACCACAGGGTACCACAAACACACACACACACACACAAACACACTTGGATAGTGAAAGGGACGAATACTTTTCTTTGAATCAGGGCAAGACAAACTTGATAATAAAATTAAAACAAATGTGTTTGCCTATAAAACACACCTGCAATGAGATACCGATAAATTCTAAACGTAGGTGTATTCTTAGTTATTTACAAGTTCAATGAAATGAAATTCATGTAATTCTCTGGCTGCAGGGGAGATGATCTATTTGCTTGATATTCTGTGAATTTTGAAGTTTCCCTAAAAATAGGTTTGACTGGTCTGGTTGCCAGTAGTTTAATATAATTTGTAAGGGCATTTTGTTTTCTACTGTCGTGTCTTTGGCTATGCCAGATTAATTGCTATGACATGCTATTCTATAAATAATTCCTCCGTAATTAATATCCTGATTGAACTAATCAGGTAAATGTAATTAACTAGAGAAGGCACCACAAAATAATATTTATAGAGCTGTAATCTTCCGAATAAACTCTTAAAGATTTAGTAATATTTTACATCCATAGCAGTCACATTAATCGTCATTTTATTCAGTCTCATCTGAAAGTGGTAAATCCTTGGTTATCTGCAAGAATCCTGGCTAACAAGTTGAATCAGCAATACAAAATTGGGTTTAACCTTTTGTCAAGGGGGTGCTGTTAGCACTTTATTTTTTTTGACATTGCCAAATTAAACTGCCTAGTAGTCAATTCTTGCTCGTACAATATGCATATTATTGTTATTATTGGATAGAAAACACTCTCTAGTTTCTATAACCGTTGGAATTATGTCTCTGAGTGAACAGAACTCTATCTACAGCACTTTCCCTGACAGGGAGTGAGATTTCAGAAATCTTGGCCTCTGGTCCCAGGTCAGTTTAATGTCCCTGTGAATGCTATGAGGATACAAACACTGCCTACACTTCCTCTAGATGTCAGTAAGTGGTGACAATTTGAATGGAGTCGATTGCGCAATCAGGGCCTGTATAAAACAGAAAAGACCGGAAGTAGCTTTCTTTTGGATCCTGCGCTGGACGCATGAAGGGCGTCGGACCGACCCTTTCCAAGCCTTGGTTTAGCCAGTATATATATCGCCGGTCATGTTTTTACTTGTTATAGGTGTTAAAAACATCATAAGGTAGTTAATTTAAACCGTTTTATAGCAATTTATATCCGTTTAGTGCGATTTTGAGGCATTTATTTGTGACCCTCTTCCATGAGCTGGGCACGTTTCCTGTACATACCGAACGTTATTGGCCATTTCGACGGGACAGAGGACATCTTTCGACCAAAAGACGATTAGACGGAGAAAGGATACATTGCCCAAGATACTGATGGAAGAACAGCTTACAGTAAGAATATTTATGATGATAAATCGCTGTTCTGTTGAATTTTTTTTAACGCATATATCGCCATTTTTGTTATGTGTAGCTTCGCTTGGCGGACCCGGTATTGCACAGTAAGGATAATTTTAGAAATGTAAGTCAGCAATTGCATTAAGAACTAATTTGTCTTTCGATTCATGTTAACCCTGTATTTTTTAGTCAAGTTTATGATTAGCTATCGATTAGACTAAATCACTCTCAAAGATAGCGCCCGACATTTTCAGGCCAGTTTTGCTACTATTTCATTGTATAACCACGTTTTTTTGTGGCTAAATATTCACATTTCGAACAAACTCTATATGTATGTTGTAATATGATGTTACAGGAGTGTCATCGGAAGAATTCTGAGAAGGTTAGTGAAAAAATTAATATATTTTGGTGATCATAACGTTATCGCTCCCTTGCCTTGGATTCATGCTGGGGTGACGTTTGCACATGTGGTATGCTAATATAACGATTTATTGTGTTTTCGCTGTAAAACGCTTAGAAAATCTGAAATATTGTCTGAATTCACAAGATCTGTGTCTTTCCATTGCTATGCTTTGTCTATTTTTATGAAATGTTTATGATGAGTAAATTGGTAATACACGTTGCTCTCTGTATTTATTCTAGTCGAGTTTGTGATGGTGGGTGCAATTGTAAACTATGATTTCTACCTGAAATATGCACATTTTTCTAACAAAAACTATCCTATACAATAAATATGTTATCAGACTGTCATCTGATGAGGTTTTTTCTTGTTAGTGGCTATCAATATCTTTATTTGGCCGAATTGGTGATAGCTACTGGTGGAGAGAAAAAATGGTGGACAAAAGAAAAATGGTGTCTTTTGCTAACGTGGTTAGCTAATAGATTTACATATTGTGTCTTCCCTGTAAAACATTTTAAAATCAGAAATGATTGCTGGATTCACAAGAAGTGGATCTTTCATCTGGTATCTTGGACTTGTGATTGAATGATATTTAGATGCTACTATTTACTTGTGACGCTATGCTAGCTATGCTATTCAGCTTTTTTACTGGTGGGGGGTGGGGGGTGCTCCGGATCCGGGTTTCTGACTCGGTAGAAGTTAATTATTTATTTACTAAATACCTAACTAATCACACAGAATCACACATACAATTAAATCATAACTTGATCACAAAGTGCCGTCATAACGGAAACGTCCCTAGCGGGCAGAATAGATATGACAGCTTGTTACACAAAGAAAAGGGGCGGGATTTTAGTGAAAGAGTGAGGGACTGGAACATAGGCGAAGCTGTACCATCGTAAATACAGTATCTTATGCATTCTAAATCCACGCCCATTGTGAAAAAGGAAATGTTATATTTACTCTGAGCTGCGCTTCAGTAGGTTGGTGGTAGATGGAAGACCGTATCGCCAACCCGAGTCCTCTGTCCTTTGAAGAATGTCTCTGGTGGTCACTGGATACGTTGGAGTAACGTCGTGTGTAGTAGACGGGATACTCTGACTGTCCTTCCTAACCTGCGTTTGTAGCAGCTGTTGCCAACTCAACGGCTAGGAGGTATCACTTCTGTAGTGAATACGAGTTCAAAGTTCATACCATTTACAACCAAAGTCCATGCTGATGTTGGCTTAGTTCTGTAGTTATTATCTGAATCATTCTGAACATCGGATCGTCATCCTAAATGTACCCGGAACAGGAAGTTATATTTTTGTCAATGGCTTTTATAGTGAGGGAGAGGGGTGTGTCTGAAAAGTTATAACCCATGTCTCTTCACAGGGGCGGGCCCCTAGTTGAGCAGAAGCCCAAATTTATGAAAATCCAATCTCTCATTTGAAGCTAAAATTACATTTAATCTCTTCACAATAATTTCATATTCAAACATTTGAATTAAACAACAAATCCATGTGAATCCGATACCTTGACGTTTAGACTTTCCACAGTAGAGTTAATGTCATTCTATCATTGATGAGAATGTGTCAGAGGGCAACGAACTGACATAATATACATTAAGTACCACCGCATATGTTCAGTTGGTCGGATTACCAGATATAGTTCATTTCCCCCCACTTCTGATGTTCCGAATCTCTATGTTAACCAAGGGGTTTTCTTATGTCACATCAGTTATAGTAGGGAGAGGGAAAAGGGGGGAAAGGGTATTTATGACTGTCATAAACCTACCCCTAGGCCAACGTCATGACACTACATTGGTACAGTTATTACTTGGTACCTATTATTATTAAAGTTGTGTTTAATGTTTTATGTACATTATATTAGTAGCAGGTAACAGCCTCGTGAAGGATGATACATTAGTACCAGTAACAGCCTCATTGAGACAAATTGATAGTACCAGGTAACAGCCTAATAGAGGCTAAAATTTTAGTGGCAGGTAACAGCCTCAAGAGATGGACATATTAGTAGCAGGTAAAAGACTCATTGAGATGGATATTTTAGTAGCAGGTAACGGCCTAAATGAGACAGTTATGCTAGTAGCAGGTAAAAGCCTCAGTGAGACAGTTATATTAGTAGCAAGAAACAGCCTCATTGAGACAGTTATATTAGTAGCAGGTAACAGCCTCATTGAGAATGTTAAATTAGTAGCAGGTAAATGCTTCAACAAGACAGTACTATTAGTACCAGGTAACAGCCTCATTGAGTCAGTTATGTTAGTAGCAGGTAACAGCCTTAATGAGTCAGATATATTAGTAGCAGGTAACAGCCTCATTGAGACAGTTATATTAGTAGGCAGGTAACAGCCTCATTGAGACAGTTATATTAGTAGCAGGTAACAGCCTCATTTGAAGGTTAAATAAGTAGCAAGTAAACACCCTCATTGAGACAGTTATATTGGTAGCAGGTAACAGCCTCATTGAGACAGTTATATTGGTAGCCGGTAACAGCCTTAATGAGTCAGTTATATTAGTAGCAGGTAACAGCCTAATTGAGACAGTTATATTGGTAGCAGGTAACAGCCTCATTGAGACAGTTATATTAGTAGCAGGTAACAACCTCATTGAGACAGTTATATTAGTAGCAGGTAACAGCCTCATTGAGACAGTTATATTAGTAGCAGGTACAGCCTCATTTTGAAGGTTAAATAAGTAGCAAGTAACACCTCATTGAGACAGTTATATTGGTAGCAGGTAACAGCCTCATTGAGACAGTTATATTGGTAGCCGGTAACAGCCTTAATGAGTCAGTTATATTAGTAGCAGGTAACAGCCTAATTGAGACAGTTATATTGGTAGCAGGTAACAGCCCATTGAGACAGTTATATTAGTAGCAGGTAACAACCTCATTGAGACAGTTATATATTGTAGCAGGTAACAGCCTCATTGAGACAGTTATATTAGTAGCAGGTAACAGCCTCATTTTGAAGGTTAAATAAGTAGCAAGTAACACCTCATTGAGACAGTTATATTGGTAGCAGGTAACAGCCTCATTGAGACAGTTATATTGGTAGCCGTAACAGCCTTAATGAGTCAGTTATATTAGTAGCAGGTAACAGCTTAACCTCTAACGGCCTCTACCCCGGGTCCGGGAGCACCCCCATCCCCACACACTGATTAGCATAGCTAGCATAGCTTCACAAGTAGATAGTAGCATCTAAATATCATTAAATCACAAGTCCAAGACACCAGATGAAAGATACAGATCTTGGAATAAGCCACCATTTCAGATTTTTAAAATGTTTTACAGGGAAGACAAATATGTAAATCTATTAGCTAAACACGTTAGCAAAATACACCACTATTCTAACTCCATCAGTTTCTTACTCCTTCAGGTGCTATCAACAATTCGGCTCAACTAAGATATTGATATCCACTAACCAAGAAAAACCTCTTCAGATGACAGTCTGATAACATATTCATGGTATAGTGATAGTTTTTGTTAGAAAAAAGTGCATATTTCAGGTAGAAATCACAGTTTACAATTGCACGACCATCACAAATCGACTAGAATTACTAGATAGAGCAACGTGTATGACCAATTTACTCATCATAAAACATTTCATAAAAATAGACAAAGCCATAGCAATGGAAAGACCCAGTTCTTGTGATTTCAGACCATATTTCAGATTTTCTAAGCGTTTTTCAGCGAAAACACAATAAATCGATAAGTTAGCATACCACATGTGCAAACGTTACCAAGAGCATCGATTCCAGCCAAAGAGCGCTATAACGTAATCACCGCCAAAATATATTAATTTTTTCACTAACCTTCTCAGAATTCTTCCGATGACACTCTGTAACATCATTTTACAATATACATATACAGTTTGTTCGAAAAGGTGCATATTTAGCCATACAAAACCGTGGTTACACAATAAAATACTAGGAAATCA
Source organism: Salvelinus sp. IW2-2015 (assembly GCF_002910315.2). NCBI lineage: Eukaryota > Metazoa > Chordata > Actinopteri > Salmoniformes > Salmonidae > Salvelinus > Salvelinus sp. IW2-2015. Next base: position 9,700 of record NW_019943376.1, on the reverse strand, counting down.
AGCCTCAATATGTCTGACGTCATCTATCAGAGTGATCTAGTTTATTTGAAAGCTAATCATATACTTGACTAAAAATAACAGGGTTGACAGCAATCGAAAGACAAATTAGTTCTTAATGCAACCGCTGATTTACATTTTTAAAATTATCCTTACTTTTCAATACAGGGTTGGCCAAGTGAAGCTATACCAAACAAAATGGCGAAATATGCGTTTAAAATATTTTGACAGAAACACGATTTATCAAATTAAATATTGCTTACTTTGAGCTGTTCTTCCATCAGATTCTTGGGCAATGTTATCCTTTCTATGTTATAACGTCTTTTGGTCGATAGTGTCCTCTGTCCTTCGAAATATCCACTAACGATCGAACGGGACCCCAAAACGTGTCCAAACTTTCAGAGTGCACAACAAAGAAATTCCTCAAAATCGCACTAAACGGATATAAATTGCTATAAAACGGTTCAAATTAACTACATTATGATGTTTTTAACAACTATAACGACTGAAAACATGACCGGAGAAATATTGCTGGTTAGACAACGATTTGGAACGAGGCAAGTCCGATGGCCTTCACGCTTAGGCGCACGCGAGAAAGGGCGGTCCCTAAACATTTTTGTTTTATAATGGCTGTGAAGTCCCATCGATTTCATTAAAACGTGATGACGTACAGACACCCAGAGGAAGACGTAGGCAGTGTCGGTTTCTTCATAGCATTCACTGTCGCCTTAAAAACAGACCCCAGATCAGGGTAAAAATTTCTGAAATCTGAACCCTGTCATGAAAAGTGCTGTAGAAATTGTTCTGTACCACTCAGAGACAAAATTCCAACTTCTATAGAAACTAGAAGGTGTTTTCTATCCAATAATAACAATAATATGATATTGTACGATCAAGAATTTAGCACGAGGCAGTTTAAATTTGGAGACACCAAATATGCTAATGCGGAACAGCACCCCCTATAGTTGCAAGAAGTTAATTGAGACAGTTATACTGGTAGCAGGTAACAGCCTCATTGAGACAGTTATATTAGTAGCAGGTAACAACCTCATTGAGACAGTTATATTAGTAGCAGGTAACAGGCTCATTTTGAAGTTTAAAAAAGTGGCAAGTAACACCCTCATTGAGACAGTTATATTGGTAGCAGATAACAGCCTACATGAGACAGTTATATTAGTAGCAGGTAACAGCCTCATTGAGACAGTCTTATTAGTAGCAGGTAACAGCCTCATTGAGACAGTTAAATTAGTAGCAGGTAACAGCCTAATTGAGACAGTTATATTAGCAGCACACGAACACAAAGGTGGATAGAAAATAAATATTTTTACGTTTCACTCTCTCTCTTATCCAATCTGCTTGAATTGTTTCTACTTGAAAAATCACTGGTCGACACAAACACACACACAGTCACGATGTATGTATGAAATGTAATTGCAAGGAGGAACAAACATGTGTCAGCGAGGGAAATTGGCTTTGACGGAGAGCAGGAGATCTCTGAGTGTTTTGTCAGATATGTATTAATCCAGCCCTAGCTATCTGGATGTGTATGTGTTTGTGTTTGTGTGTGTTTCAGTCCAACCCACATGTTGGCCGTTGTCATGGTACCAATTACAAAGACCTTCATTGCATGTGCGGACGTGCTCACACCGTTGATTGTGTTCAATGTCAAGTGACATGTGCTTTGATGTTTTCCCATAAGACTGTGCTATGATTACCTACTGACTTACTTTTTTATCAGATCATTATTGGAGGGAATCAGAGAGAGAGAGAGACATCATTATGGGAGGAAATCAGAGAGAGAGAGTGACATCATTATGGTTGGGAATCAGAGAGACAGATCATCATGGGAGGGAATTAGGGAGAGAGATAATTGTGGGAGGGAATCAGGTAGAGAGATCATTATGGGAGGGAATAAGGGAGAGAGATCATTATGAGGAATAAACAATGAGAGAGAGATCATTATGGGGGAATCAGATAGAGAGTGACATCATTGTGGTGGGAATCAGAGAGACAGATCATCATGGGAGGGAATAAGGAGAGAGATAATTGTGGGAGGAATCAGGTAGAGAGATCATTAGGAGGTGGGAAGTCAGATAGAGAGATCATTATGGTGGAATCAGAGTAGAGAGATCATTGTGGGTGGGAATCAGATAAGAGATCATATGGGGGGAATTAGGAGAGAGATCATGGAGTGGAATAGAAGATCATTGTGGTAGGAATCAGGTAGAGAGATCATTATGGGTGGGAATCAGATAGAGAGATCATTATGGGAGGGAATAAGGAGAGAGATCATTATGAGTGGGAATCAGTAGAGAGATCATTATGGAGGGAATAAGGGAGAGAGATCATATGGGGGAATCAGATAGAGAGATCATTGGAGGGAATTAGAAGAGAGATCATTGTGGGAGGAATCAGGTAGAGAGATCATTATGGGGAATCAGGTAGAGAGATCATTATGGGAGGGAATCGTAGAGAGATCATTATGGTGGAATCAGATAGAGAGATCATTATGGAGAATTAGTGGAGAGTCATTATGTGGAATCAGATAGAAGATCATATGGGAGGGAATTAAGGAGAGAGATCATTGTGGGAGGGAATCAGGTAGAGAGATCATTATGGTGGGAATCAGGTAGAGAGATCATATGGTGGGAATCAGATACATTTTTATTGGACAGAATCAGATTGAGAGATCATTACAGGAGGAATCAGGATAGAATTATTTTGAGAGGAATCGAGAGAAGGACATCAATATGGGACGGAATCAGAGAGACATCAATAAGGGAGGGAATCAAAAAAAACAAAATTATTGGAGGGAATCAGAGAGAGAGAGAGAGAGAGAGAGATACCACAGAATGGAAAAAGAGAGAGAGACATCATTATGGGTGGGAATCAGAGAGATACATCATTATAAGAGGGAATGAAAGAGCTCTATAATTATGGAAGGGAATCAGAGAGAGAGACATAATTATGAGAGGGAATTAGAGACAGAGACATCATATGGAGTGAATCAGAGGAGAGAGAATATCATTATAATAGGGAATCAGGGAGGATGAAACCATGGGAGGGAACAGAGTGGAATATTATTCTGGAAAATAATCAGAGAGAAACATCATTATTGGAAGGAATCTGAGAAGAGAGACATCATTATGAGAGAGAAGAGAGAGAGAGAGAGAGAGAGAGATCATTATGGGAGAGATTCAGAGAGAGATCATTATGGAAAGATTCAGAGAGAGAGAGAATCATTATGGGAAAGATTCCGAAGAGAAATCATTATGGAAGAGATTCAAGAGAGAGAGATATCATATGGGAGAAATTCAGAGAGAGATATATCGTTATGGAGAGATTCAGAGAGAGAGATATCTTTATGGGAGAGATTCAGAGAGAGAGATATCATTATGGGAGAGATTCAGAGAGAGAGATATCATTATGGAGAAAATTCAGAGAGAGAGAGATATCGTTATGGGAGAGATTCAGAGAGGAGATATCTTATGGGAGAGATCAGAGAGAGAGATATCATTATGGAGAGATTCAGAGAGAGAGAATATCATTATGGGAGAGATATCAGAGAGAGAGATATCTTTATGGGAGAGAGATCAGAGAGGGAGATATCATTATGGGAGAGATTCAGAGAGAGAGATATCATTATGGGAGAGATTCAGAGAGAGAGATATCGTTAGGGAGAGATTCAGAGAGAGAGATATCGTTATGGAGAATTCAGAGAGAGAGATATCTTATGGGAGAGATTTAGAGAGAGAGATATAATTATGGGAGAGATTCAGAGAGAGAGATATCGTTATGGAGAGATTCAGAGAGGGAGATATCATTATGGAGAGATTCAGTGAGAGATATTATTATGGAGAGATTCAGAGAGAGAGATATCCATTATGGAGAAATCAGAGAGAGAGATATCATTATGGGAGAGATTCAGAGAGAGAGATATCGTTATGGGAGAGATTCAGAGAGAGAGATATCATTATCGGAGAGATTCAGAGAGAGAGATATCATTATGGGAGAGATCACAATCCCTGCTGCAGTGTGTGCAAACCTGGTCAAGAACTACAGGAAACGTATGATCTCTGTAATTGCAAACAAAGGTTTCTGTACCAAATATTAAGTTCTGCTTTTCTGATGTATCAAATACGTATGTTATGCTATAAAATGCAAATTAGTTACTTAAAAATCATACAATGTGATTTTCTGGATTTTTGTTTTAGATTCCGTCTCTCACAGTTGAAGTGTACCTACGATAAAAATGACAGACCTCTACATGCTTTGTTATTAGGAAAACCTGCAAAATCGGCAGTGAATCAAATACTTGTTCTCCCCATTGTAAATGCTGACTCCGTGAGCGAGTTTATTAACTAGTGCATCGTTGATGTTGTACCCACTGTGACTRGTAAAACATTCCCTAACCAGAAACCGTGGATTGATGGCAGCATTTGCGCAAAACTGAAAGCGCGAATCACTGCTTTTAATCATGGCAAGACGACTGGAAACATGACCGAATACAAAGAGTTCCCTCCGCAAAGCAATCAAGCCAGCAAAGCGTCAGTATAGAGACAAAGTAGAGTCACAATCCAACGGCTCAAACACGAAACGTATGTGGCAGGGTCTACAGTCAATCAGGGACTACAAAATATAACCAGCCCCATCGCGGACATCGACGTCTTGCTCCCAGACAAATTAAACAACTTCTTTGCGCCTTTTGAGGACAATACAGTGCCCTGACACGGTCCGCTACYAAAGCYTGTGGGCTCTCCTTCCCCGTGGCCAATGTGAGTAAAACATTTAAACATGTTAACCCTCGCAAGGCTGCCGGTCCAGACGGCATCCCTAGCTGCGTCCTCAGAGCATGCGCAGACCAGCTGGCTGGTGCGTTTATGGAAAATTCAATCAATCCCAATCCCAGTCTTCTGTGCCCACATGCTTCAAGATGGCCACCATTGTTCCTGTTCCAAAGAAAGCTAAGGTAACTGAACTAAATTACTATCGCCCCGTAGCACTCACTTCTGTCATCCTGAAGTGCTTGAGAGACTAGTCAAGGATCATATCATCTCCACCCTACCTGGGTCCACAGACGATGCAATCACCATCACACTGCACACTGCCCTATCCCATCTGGACAAAAGCAATACCTATGTAAGAATGCTGTTCATTGACTATAGCTCTGCATTTAACACCATAGTACCCTCCAAACTCTTGAGACCCTGGGTCTCTACCCTGCCCTGTGCAACTGGGGCCTGGACTTTCTGACAGGCCGCCCYCAGGTGGTGAGGGTAGGAAACAACATCTCCACCCCGTTGATACTCAACACTGGGGCCCCACAAGGGTGCGTTCTCAGCCCTCTCCTGTACTCCCTGTTCACCCATGACTGCGTGGCCATGCACGCCTCTATGTCAATCATCAAGTTTGCAGACGACACTACAGTGGTAGGCTTAATTACCATCAATGATGAGACGGCCTACAGGGAAGATGTGAGGGCTCTTGGAGTGTGGTGTCAGGAAAATAACCTCACTCAACATCAACAAAACAAAGGAGATGATCGTGGACTTCAGGAAACAGCAGAGGGAGCATCCCCCCATCCACATCAATGGGACAGTAGTAGAGAAGGTGGAAAGTTTTAAGTTCCTTGGCGTACACATTACGGACAAACTGAAATCGTCCACCCACACAGACAGCGTGGTGAAGAAAGCGTAACAGCGCCTCTTCAACCTCAGGATGCTGAAGAAATGTAGCTTGTCACCTAAAACACTCATAAACTTTTACAGATGCACAATCGAGAGCATCCAGTTGGGCTGTATCACTGCCTGGTACGGCAACTGCTCYGCCCACAACCGTAAGGCTCTCCAGAGGGTGGTGCGGACTGCACAACGCATCACCGGGTGCAAACTACCTGCCCTCCAGGACATCTACAGCAAGGCCAAAAAGATCATCAAGGACAACAACCACCCGAGCCACTGCCTGTTCACCCCGCTATCATCCAGAAGGCGAGGTCAGTACAGGTGCATCAAAGCTGGGACCGAGAGACTGAAAAACAGCTTATATCTCAAGGCCTTCAGACTGTTAAACAGCCATCACTAACATAGAGTGGCTGCTGCCAACATACTGACTCAAATCTCTGGCCACTTTTACTTCTCTGCGCTACGGATGCCTTTAGCGGGATCATTTTCCTAAACAACCGCTGAATTGCAGGGCGCAAAATATTACTAAAAATATTTATAATCATGCAATCACAAGTGAAATATACCAAAACACAGCTTAGCTTGTTGTTAATCCACCTATCGTGTCAGTTTTTGAAATTATGCTTTGCAGCGAAAGCAATCCAAGCTTTTGTGAGTGTATCAATCAATGCTAGAACAGCTAGCCCCAAATTAGCATGGTCACGAAAGTCAGAAAAGCAATAAAATGAATCGCTTACCTTTGATAATCTTCGGATGTTTGCACTCACGAGACTCCCAGTTACACAATAAATGTTATTTTTGTTCGATAAATATTACTTTTATAACAAAAAAACGCCATTTGGGTTGCGCGTTATGTTCAGAAAACCAAAGCCTCGTTCCGTTCGACGAAAATTCCAAAAAGTATCCGTAATGTTCGTAGAAACATGTCAAATGTTTTTTAGAATCAATCCTCAGGTTGTTTTAACAAACATAATTGATAATATTTCAACCGGACCGTAACCTATTCAATAAAAGAGAGAAATAATTGGAGAGCTTCCCCTCTCGCACGCAGGAACTAATCAAAGACACCGACTACTTTGAAAATCTCGCTCATTTTTCAAAATAAAAGCCTGAAACTATGTCTAAAGCCTGGTCACAGCCCGAGGAAGCCATTGGAAAAGGAATCTGGTTGATACCCCTTTAAATGGAAGAAAGACGGACAAGGAAACACAGATGTAGAAGAAAATAAAATCACTTCCGGGTTAGATTTCCTCAGGTTTTCGCCTGCAGAATCAGTTTTGTTATACTCACAGACAATATTTTGACAGTTTTTGGAAACTTTGGAGTGTTTACTATCATAATCTGTTATATGCATTTATATGCATATTCTACGATCTGGACCTGAGAAATAGTCCGTTTACCTTGGGAACATTATTAAAAAAATAAAAATAAAAAAACTGCCCCTAGCGTCAAGAGGGTAACCTCTCTGGGATATGGGCCAACATCCAGTGAAAATGCAGAGCGCCAAATTCAAATAAAAATTACTATAAAAATTAAACTTTCATGAAATCACACATTCAATATACCAAATTAAAGCTACACTTGTTGTGAATCCAGCCAACGTGTCAGATTTCAAAAGTGCTTTACGGTGAAAGCAAACAATGCTATTATCTGAGGATAGCACCCCAGCTTACAATCACAGACCATCATATTTCAACACTCCCGGCGCAACACAAAACGCAGAAATAAAGATATAATTCATGCCTTACTTTTGACGAGCTTCTTCTGTTGGCACTCCACTATGTCCCATAAACATCACAAATGGTCCCTTTGTTTGATTAATTCCATCGAATATATCCAAAGTGTCCATTTATTTGGCGCGTTTGATCCAGAAAAACACTGGTTCCAACTTGCACAACGTGACTACAAAATATGTCAAAAGTTACCTGTAAGCTTTGTCCAAACATTTCAAACTACTTTTGTAATACAACTTTAGGTATTTTATTACGTAAATAATCGATAAAATTGAAGACGGGATGATCTGTGTTCAATACCGGAGGAAAACAATGGGTAGCATGCTTCCTGGTCATGCGCCTCTAACAAACAGTACACTTCACTGGAGCCTCATTCTGAACATGGCTACTTCTTAATTTCTCAAAGGAAAAACCTCAACCAATTTCTAAAGACTGTTGACATCCAGTGGAAGCAATAGGAACTGCAGGAAGGTCCTTTAGAAATATCGATTCCCAATGAAAAATCATTGAAAAGAGAGTGACCTCAAAAAAAAAATTCTGAATGGTTTGTCCTCGGGGTTTTGCCTGCCAAATAAGTTATGTTATAGTCACAAGCATGATTAAACAGTTTTAGAAACTTCAGAGTGTTTTCTATCCAATACTAATAATAATATGTGTATATAATAGCATCTGGGACTGAGTAGGAGGCAGTTTACTCTGGGCACGCTTTTCATCCAAACGTGAAAATGCTGCCCCCTATCCTAGAGAAGTTAAGTTTAGGTCACCTAGCATCATGAAATAGATGGGGGCAATCAATTTACATATGGTGTCCAGGGCACAGCTGGGGAAGAGGGTGGTCTATAGCAAGCGGCAACGGCGAGAGACTTGTTTCTGGAAAGGTGGATTTTTAAAAGTAGAAACTCAAATTGTTTGGGTACAGATCTGGATAGTAAGACAAAACTCTGCAGTCTATCTCTGCAGTAGATTGCAACTCCGCCCCCCTTGGCAGTTCTATCTTGGCGGAAAATCTTGTAGTTAGGGATGGAATTTTCAGGGTGTTTGGTGGTCTTCCTAAGCCAGGATTCAGAAACGGCTAAGACATCCGGGTTGGCAGAGTGTGCTAAAGCAGTGAAAAAAACAAACTAGGGAGGAGGCTTCTAATGTTAACATGCATGAAACCAAGGCTTTTACAGTTACAGAAGTCAACAAATGAGAGCACCTGGGGAATAGGAGTGGAGCTAGGCACTGCAGGTCCTGGATTAACCTATACATCACCAGAGGAACAGAGGAGGAGTAGGATAAGGGTACGGCTAACGGCTATAAGAACTGGTCGTCTACTACGTTCGGAACAGAGAGTAAAAGCAGCAGGTTTCTGGGCACAATAGAATAGATTCAAGGCAAAATGTACAGACAAAGGTATGGTAGGATGTGAGTACATTGGAGGTAAACCTAGGCATTGAGTGATGGTGAGAGAGATATTGTCTCTAGATACATTTAAACCAGGTGATGTCATCGCATATGTGGGAGATGGAACTAAATGGTTGGTTAGGGCATATTGAGCAGTGCTAGAGGCTCTACATTGAAATAAAACTATAATCAATAATATAGTCTGGTCTACAGCTTATCATGAGATASTCTACCTCAGACAGCAAAACTTTGAGACTTCCTTAGATATCGTGCGCCAGCTGTTGTTTACATATATGCATAGGTCCTCGCCTCGTGTCTTACCAGCGGCTGCTGTTCTGTCCTGCCGATAGAGTGTATAACCCACCAGCTGTATGTTCTTAATGTCGTTGTTCAGCCACGACTCGGTGAAACATAAGATATTACAGTTTTTGATGTTCCGTCGGTAGGATATACTGTACAGTACGTGCTTTCAGTTTGTCCCATTTATTTTCCAGCGATTGAACGTTAGCTAGCAGAATGGAAGGCAAGCGCAGATTAGCCAGTCATCACCTGATCCTCGCAAGGCACCCGGATCTTTTGCCCCGAGATCTCCGTTTCCTTCTCCAGTGAATCACGGGGATCAGGGCCTGGTCAGGTGTCTGCAGTATATCCCTCACGTCCGACTCATTGAAGAAGAACTCCTCGTCCAATTTGAGGTGAATAATCCCAGTTCTGATGTCCTGAAACTCTTTTCGGTCATAAGAGACGGTAGCAGTAACATTATGTTAAAAAAACAAGTTAAAAACAACGCGAAAAAACCCAACAAAATAGCATGTTTTTTTTGAGAGCTGATAAGACAACAGCCCTGCCCCCCTAAATAATCAGAAAGAGATCATTATGCATTTAGGATAAGACGACAGCCCT
>NW_019943375.1:114854-140590 GCF_002910315.2 Salvelinus sp. IW2-2015 | reverse complement strand
CAGTGTTAGCGAGGTGGCTGAGGAGGCTGACACATAATTCCAGAATGGATTTCTGGAGCTTGCTCTGAAATATTGATCCCGCTTGCTTTCTTCCGTCTTCTCTCTTCCCTCTTCCTCTTCTTTCTCTGGCCTGTCAAAGTTGGTGGTGGAGTATTTATTGCAGTCCTGCTGAATGCTTATGGGCTCAGCTTCAACCAGGACGGAGACCTTCCCCATGAGTGAGACAGAGAGGAGTGCTGGGGAGAAGTGTTTTCCTCTTGCTATGTAGAAGTTGCTGAGAGCAGTAGCAGAGCAGAGCCACTTCGGCGGCAGTGGGGTCCAGTGACAGCACTAGTGACACACCACTGGATCCGACACCTCTTTCTCAGGCAGCGACTGGCCACGGCTAACAGTCTGTGTGTCCTCTTCCCCCTCCATACACCACCGCACCTCTTCTTACATCAATGATATGAACATAAGAAATATATCAGAAAGAGAGAGCCTTCTCACACACAGCAGCCTTGACACTGCCTACAGAGCCTCTGAGGAAGGGAGAACCACCACGACTGACAGAGAGAGGAGACACAGAGAGAGAGAGAGCGAGGGAGAGGGAGCGAGAGCGAGGGAGAGAGACAGAGACAGAGGAGAGAGAGAGGAGGGAGAGGAAGGAGAGGAGAGAGAGGAGGGAGAAGAAAGCGGGGGCTGTGAATGACCTATTTCCCAAGTGCAGAGGTTCTTGTCCTGTCGCCGTTTAGTGATGCTCTCTGTCAGGATTATGCAGCGTGCATAACCTCACTATCCTCCATTTATCTACCAACTATGACCTGTGTGTGTGTGTGTGTGTGTGTTCTCAAGGCAGATTAATCGGTGCTTTCTGAGAGAGCAAACAGCTCCTACAGCAGCTTGCCATTCTACCGACACCATGCTGTACGGCGGCAGGCAGGCAGGCAGGCAGGCCAGGCAGGCAGGCAGGCAGGCAGGCAGGCCAGGCAGGCAGGCAGCAGGCCAGGCAGACAGACAGACAGACAGACAGACAGACAGACAGACAGACAGACAGACAGACAGACAGACAGACAGACAGACAGACAGACAGACAGACCACGACAGACAGACAGACAGACGACAGACAGACAGACAGACAGCAACAGACAGACAGACGACGACACAGAAGAGAGACGCAGAGGACAGACATGTGTACCGCCTAACTTGGTTCGACTTCTCATCTGAGGTCTGGCAGTGACACTATGGGAAAAGGTGAACATGCAGCATGGCCAGAAAAGTGCTGAAACAAACATACCACAGACACACATATGCTGTAAGAGCGTTTCCTTGGAATAGACACAGCAGTATATTTCATTACAAAGCGCTCGGTAATTGGTGGGTTTTTGAAGCTTACACGACTTTGTTTCCTCCACGGCCTGGTCTGTCCAGGGGGCCGTGAGAGCAGGGGGAGACGTGGGAAAACTGGAGAGTGGTCAGCTCCCCCTGCCCACTCCCATCCCCAAGCCCCTGTCTCTGAACCCACACCTCCCTCCTTCCCAGAGTTGTCGTGAAAACTAGAGTGGCATAAAGACAGAGTCCTTCCTCATGAGTGTGTGTGAATAACAGAACTGCCTAAAGCAGAGTCCATTCTCATTTGGAGTTTGTGTGATAAGGGAGTGGCCTAAAGACAGGAGTCCTTCTCTCATGAGTGTGTGTGAATAAGCAGGTAGTGCCTAACGGCAGAGTCCTCCTCATGAGTTTGTGGTGAATAACAGAGTGCATAAAGACAGAGCTCCCTTCCTCTCATTAGTTGGTTGAATACATCATGTGCCTTTTATATTAGGACAAGGGTGGGTCTTCTCAATCGAGTTTGTGTGCTAGGTTAACATGAGTGCATTCAACAGACAGAGTCCTTCCCATGAGTTGTGTGAGTAACAGAGTGCATAAAAGACAATGAGTCCTTCTGAATCCTCATGAGTTGTGTGAATACAGAGTGCTAGACAGAGTCACAACTTTCCTCAATCAGTTGAATGTGAATAAGAGAGTGCCTCATAGAAGAGAGTCCTTCCTCATGAGTTTGTGTGAATAACAGAGTGCATAAAGACAAGAGAGTCTTCCTCATGATTGTGCTGAAATAACAGAGTGCCTAAAGACAGTGTCCTTTTCTCCATATGATTGTGTGAATAAACAGAGTCATAAAGAACAGAGATCCAATCCTCACATAGTACTCGTATAAGAAACTCAAGAGAGTGCATATAAAGACTGATAGGGAGTCCTGGTTACTTTCCTCCTTCTCATCTGATTCTTTTTAGGATGTGGTGTGAATAACAGAGTGCATAAAAGACAGAGTGCCTCAATCTGGGTTCTCGACAACTCCTGGGAGGACTTGGTCTTCCTCTGTCTTTTATCACTGCTGCTGCCTTCACAGGGATCAGTCCAATCCTGCAGGAAGTGGGGGGGTGTCAGAGTTGGCTGTGGGTGGTGTGACCTGGGCCAAAACTGTGAAGGAGGAGGAGGAAGGGGAGGCGTTGTTGTTGTTGTACTGTGGACCCCCCTCCCAGCTGTATGTGATGTGAGAGAACCAGGCGCATCTCTCCCTGCGACCCTCTCCTCTTTGCTCTAGCCCCAGTGAGAGCTGTGGATGCAGGCATGGCTGCCAGGCAGATGCCCCTGCTGCTGCTGCTGCTGGAGGTGCTGAGTGCAGTATGTATGCCAGGGGAAGGACAGGGGAGGTACAAGAGTGGCTGGAGGTGGAAAGGTGACAGGATCCGTGAGTAACCCCTCCTCCTCCATTTCCCAAAAACGACTACTCTTTCTCTCTTGTTGTCACACACCTATCTCTCTCCCTCTTTTCTCTCTGATATCAGTTTGATGAAGTTGAGCTCTACGCGTCTGAGGCAGCCGTGTTTATTCAGACATGTCTCGTCTCCGTTCCTCACAAAAATATGAAATTGCTGGCCTTACCTTCCGGGCTTAGGATAGCAATGTGTGTGGCACTGAGCTTTGCTTAGGATAGCAATGTGTGTGTCACTGAGCTTTGCTTGCAATTATTTGGCTTTGTTATGACTACTTATAGACACTCTCTATTTTCTCTCTACCTCTCTCCTACTGTATTCCCAGTATGACTAATTCTCCTCCACTCCATTTCAGACAGTCATTAGTTGATCAGTGTTGAGTTGTTAAAAGCTGGTGAGAGCGGCCTGACTGGCAATTTCCTTCCTAGTAAAAAGCTGAGTGTCTCTCTCCAGGCGTGAGTGCATTATAGATGCTGAGATGTCATGTGTGTGTGGAGAGCGAGAGAGAGCGAGAGAGAGCGAGAGAGAGCGAGAGAGAGAGAGAGAGAGCGAGAGAGAGAGCGAGAGAAAGAAAGAGAGAGACCATTGGTTCACAGTGGGTAGCAGCGCTGCCTTTCCCCCAGCTTTTAGACTGCATGGCTAATGTGATTGCGTGCCACCGCTGTTTGAAGGGAGATAGAGGAGTCTTGATACTGTTCCAAGATTAAATGACTGACTGTGAAATGTACTAAGTCATGGAAGATCTTCTGTCTCCAAGGATACCAGGTCAGTGTGATTTAGCATCACAAGGCAAGGCGCACTTTATAGTGTAGGCTGCTTATGAACGGAAGTTGTCCCTCCAAAGTTGTGGCATTGGTTTCTCTCTAAGGAAACACTTCCTTTCTCATCTGTACCTTACTGATGACTTCCTGGCATGGATCCAGTCCTGGTGTGTTGTGTTTCCTGCGTGGCCAGTCAGTGCACCCTGTCTGATGGCCCGGTGACTACGGCTCAGACCTTCTGTCAGTCTTAAAAAATACTAATCATTTCACCTTATTTATACAGCTTTTTCTCATTGAGATAAAATACACATTTTCAAGAGAGACCTCATCCAACAGCAGCAGGGAGAACAAAGTTTAAGTTAAAACAACTTACATACACTAACACAACATTGAACAAAACTATAAACACACATACATCACTACAATTACACCTTATGTAAAGAAAAACAAATGTCATAACTAAAAAACAGCTGACCAAAAGACAATTACACTCTTCTATGATATTAACATCGACCAGGTGTTTAAACTCCACCAACGTAACAAGATCATCACATTTAAAAATGTTCAGGAGAGAATTCCAGGACCACGGAGCTGAGTAACTAAAACTATTTGATGACCTGTTCTAATTCTTGGTACTGTTAAAAGCAAATTAGAATGGGACCGTAATTGATATGTATTTACTGATCTGATTAAATAAAATTGAGATAAAGTGGCATTTGACCCAATATGGCCTTATAAATCAGTGTATACCAGTGTTTAAGCCTACGCAAGGTCAATGACAACCAGCCAACAGAGCTGTAGAGATGTATTTATCTTTTATTTTTTTACATGGCAGCAACACAACATGAAGGCAGCACAGCGTGGTAGCAGCACAACATGGCAGCAACACAACATCAAGTCAGCACAACATGGCATCAACACAACATGAAGGCAGCACAGCATGGTAGCAGCACAACATGGCAGCAACACAACATGAAGGCAGCACAGCGTGGTAGCAGCACAACATGGNAGCATGGTAGCAGCACAACATGGCAGCAACACAACATGAAGGCAGCACAGCGTGGTAGCAGCACAACATGGCAGCAACACAACATGAAGGCAGCACAGCATGGTAGCAGCACAACATGGCAGCAACACAACATGAAGGTAGCACAGCGTGGTAGCAGCACAACATGGCAGCAACACAACATCAAGTCAGCACAACATGGCATCAATACAATATGGCAGCAGCACAACATGGTAGCGGCACTACAAGAGATCACAATGATGTGTTAGGTGTTTTTGATTGGTAATGAACCTGAGGGACACATAATATACTGAATCAAGTGCTCTCGGGGTTGTGGTTGAGGCCTGCATATATATAACATCACTAAAATATAAAGCCCCTTCCTGGCCTGCAGAGAAACACAAGCCTTATTTAAAAAATGTTGAACCTTTATTTAACTAGGCAAGTCAGATAAGAACAAATTATTATTTACAATCACAGCCTAGGAACAGTGGTTTAACTGCCTTGTTCAGGGGCAGGACAACAGATTTTTACCTTGTCAGCTCAGGGATTTGAACTAGCAACCTTGCGGTTATTGGCCCAACGCTCTAACCACTAGGCTACCTGCCGGTAATAAAAGCCTATTTTCAGCTTGAGCTTCCTTATCAAGTTCTCTACATGAACAGTGAAGCTCAGCTTGTCATCCACCCACACTCCCAAATATTTGTTCACTTACATCATGTAAAAACCCTTGAATATCAAACTGCTTCCAGTTTCTTTTCGCAATGACACGTGGAGATTGCTTAGGAATTGTATAATCTCTCACACAGGCAATAACACAGTGATCACTTATGTCAGTCTGCAGCTTATGTCAGTCTGCAGGTCGGAGGTGATGATGTGTTAGCTGTTAGCTGGTTGGAAGTGTTTCACTTTTCACTCTGCAGAAGTTCTCTCTGTCTGAGTGGCTCAAAGTTCTTAACACCTCTCCTGTGACTTCCTCTTAGAATGTTTTTGCTGTGGCTGGAAATGCAAGAGTTTCTGACAGTTTTTTGTCTCACACACACACACACACACACACACACACACACACACACACACACACACACACACACACACACACACACACACACACACACACACACACACTACAGACACATAAAAGTAGGTGTACACTGTCTCTTGCAGTCAAAGCTATTGGTACCATGTGGGTTTTATAATTGTAATTGAGGGCCCCTGGTCTAGTCTGGTGTGATTTCTCAGTCTGTCTCGTATCTCACCTGACCCCTCACCTCTCACTGACCTGAGACTGAGGGCAATCAAACACAGATTAATATTTATGTACAGGTGCAAGATTCCTTCTGTCAACTCCCATCGTAAAATGAACAGGTGGCTGCAGCTGAACTGGGGATTACAACACTGTACTGAGAAGGGCAGGCGTAGGTTTCATACCAAGGTTTAAAGTTTCACTGTGTTATGTTGTCGCTCCACACTTAAATATCGACTTCATCTGTACAGGTACCTGCAATAACCGTGGTCCTGCAGAATGTTGTTCAAAGTGTCTATGGGTTTGTGTCTCTTTGTCATTGAGTAGCTGGATGTGTAGTGATGTACATCAGGTCTTCCCAAACTGGGGTACTGTTGGGGTACGCCAAATAAAAATGGGATTCCATTTGATATATATATATATATATATATATATATACATATATACACTGCTCAAAAAAATAAAGGGAACACTTAAACAACACAATGTAACTCCAAGTCAAGTTGGTTATCAAGGGGCGAAGTATTGACACGTTTTTTTGAATTGAGAGACGAGCTTAAAGTTTTCTTTACTGACCATCATTTTCACTTGTCTGACCGCTGGCATGATGATGAGTTTCTCACATGACTGGCCTATCTGGGTGATTCTGCGGTTCTGTGAAAATTGAATTTAATCAGAAGCCACTGCCAGATTTCTGGATAGGGCTGCGTTCAGAGTTTATTGCCTTGGAAAATTGCGCTGGGAAGACACTGATGCCATTTGCAAACACGTACCTATGTGAGAGTGGATTCTCGGCCCTCACTAGCATGAAAACTAAATACAGGCACAGACTGTGTGTGGAAAAGGATTTAAGACTGAGACTCTCTCCAATAAAACCCAACATTGCAGAGTTATGTGCGTCCTTTCAAGCACACCTTTTCATTAACCTGTGGTGAGTTATTCACAATTTATTATGAACAAATATGATTTTATATGTAAAATGGCTAAATAAAGAGCAAAATTATTGATTATTATTATATTATTATTTGTGCCTGGTCCAATGCCTGGTCACTATTGTAAAGTGGTTGTTCCACTGGATATCATAAGGTGAATGCACCAATTTGTAAGTCGCTCTGGATAAGAGCGTCTGCTAAATGACTTAAATGTAAAATGTAAATGTAATAAGAGCTCTTTGTCACTTCCCACGAGCCGGGTTGTGACAAAAACTCACACTCATTATTATGTTTAATAAATGTATCGTATAGTGTGTGTGTGGCAGGATTACAATGATGGCTAAAAACAAACATTTGAGGGTGCGCTGACCCTGGTGCTAGAGGGGGTACGCAGCTGGAGGTTGAATGTTTGAAGGGGTACGGGGCTATAAAATGTTTGGGAACCACGATGTACATGAATAAACGTTCCATTTGACAGCACCCAGTGAAAGACGACGGTAATGATATGCATGAGCACAGCTTGCCCATAAATGTGATAATGTCATCAGAGAAACACAGACATTATTACCTTGGAGTAAATCTTCTCTGGCAGATACACACACAGAACCCACAAAGCACACACACACACACACACACACAACACACCATAACACCACACACAAACAAACACACAGCACACACACCAACACACACACACCACACACACACAACCACACACCACACCATCCACACACACACACACAACAAACACACACACAACACACACACACCACACACACCACACACACAGAGAGGAGTCTGCTGGAGGCCAGGAAAGAGAAGGGATGTTGTGGGTGTGTGGGTAATAAAAACAGCTTTTGTTTCTGGTGACCCGAGTTTTGCTCCTTCTTTAGTTTGTAACGCAGGTAATCTGTCCTACCTCCATGGCAAAATGGGCGCAAGAGAAAAATGTTGGTGTTTTTTATAGCTATCCTCATGCCTATTGTTTACAACATTTTTGGCCACGACGGCGAGAAAGAAAATGCATGACTTTTTTAAGCTAATTTCTTCTGCTATTAATACAACATTTTGCACCATGAAACTAAGATATCATTTTGCCATTTTAAGATTTCCCCTGTAATTAAGAAATAATAATGGTTTATAAAAATCTGGTCCATTGAGCTATCCTGGGGGCTCCCCAAGCTGCCGGAGAGGAGGGGGTTCTTTTTAGTTCCAAAGCCAGCTTTGATTTACTGCGGGATTGGAAATTTCTTTTTAAAGAGAAGGGAAGTAGAATTGGAGAAAATGGAGCCTGGGTTGTGTGGGGCTTTTTTACGTTTACAATTACATTTAATTCAATTTACAGACCTCTTAAATCTCAGAAGCGCTTACAAATTGGAAAAAGCTTCAATCATATTCAATCCTGTCCCCCGTGGGGGGGAATGAACCCGACAAACCTGGCGTTTGCCACGCCCAGCTCTAGCAAACTGAGCCCCACCACGGGACAGAAACACAAATTTTGCCCCCTGTTTTTTTACAAGTGTTGTTCTTCTTTCCTCTCTTTTCTTAGGGAGGGGGTAAAATGCTTGCCATAGGAACTGAAGAAAAGATAATTGCTTGTTTTAGCCTGGAGTTGGACTCCTTCCTTTGGTTAATGGACACTGGGTGGTGAAGGATGCTGGGGGGTCCTCCAGATTGGCCCCTTCTTCCAACGGTGGAATAGCTGGGCTGGACTGTTGGCCCCTTTTGGTGGTTTTTTTTGACTGCTGAAAGAGGCGAGTTTTACCATCTTTCGTGTGGGTGTTGTTGGTTGGTGTTTGGTGGTTTGGTGGTGGGGTGGTTGTGTGTGTGTGTGTGTGTGTGTGGGTGTGTGTGTGTGTGTTGTGTGGTGTGTTGTGTGTGGTGGTGTTGTGTTGGTGTGTGTGTGTGTGTGTGTGTGGGTGTGGTGGTTTGTTTTTATCCAGGTCAGTATGACACTCTGACACTTGTCCCCCAATCAGACTTGTCCGTGTCACGTTGCTTGATATAGTGATGGTCTATGAATAGACTTTTAAATAGACACCCTCTGTTTTTTTAATTTTGCTGGATTGTATCGGTTCAGGGTGGTCAGTGCCGATTATTTTTTTCATGAGCATGGCTTATTTCTATTACAGCATGTTGGATGACTGTCATTCACATCATTACCCAGTTCAATATATACATCGACAGGTTTAGGCTACTACATGATACACATTTTCGTTATAACCCATTGAGGTGTTTTACAACCTAGCCTATGATGAAAGTTACAAGT
This sequence comes from Salvelinus sp. IW2-2015, assembly GCF_002910315.2. Taxonomy (NCBI): domain Eukaryota; kingdom Metazoa; phylum Chordata; class Actinopteri; order Salmoniformes; family Salmonidae; genus Salvelinus; species Salvelinus sp. IW2-2015. The sequence continues at coordinate 131,623 of NW_019943375.1, read as the reverse complement.
AGGTGCACAGGTCGAGAGACAAATTGGTGTAGTTTTACGGGCGCCCAACCAATTGTGCTATTATGTGGTTTTTTTCACGTTATTTGTAACTTATTTTGTAACATAATGTTTCTGCCACGTATTTTACGGCAAAAAAGAGCTTCTGGATATCAGGAGCGATCACTCACCTCGGTTTTAGCAAAAGGATTTTTTCTTCAACAAGCAAAGCCACAAGACATTCTCCAAACACCCGACAGGGCCAACATCCCCGTTATTTGCAAGAGGAAGCGACGCAGGTACAGAGGACAAAGAGCCGGATGCCTCAAAGTTGAGTGGGAAAGCTGCCGTTACCGTCAATACTACCCGCCAACGTGCAATCATTGGACAATAAACTAGACGAGGTACGATCACGAATATCTTACCAACGGGACATCAAAAACTGTAATATCCTATGTTTCATGGAATCGTGGCTGAATGACGACATGGATATTCAGCTAGCGGGATACACGCTGCACCGACAAGATAGAACAGCACACTACGGTAAGACGAGGGGGGGGCGGTCTGTGCATATTTGTAAACAACAGCTGGTGCACGAAATCTAAGGAAGTCTCTAGATTTTGCTCGCCTGAAGTAGAGTATAATGTGATAAATTGCAGGCCACACTACTTGCCTAGAGAGTTCTCAGCTATACTTTTTGTGGCTGTTTATTTACCACCGCAATCAGATGCTGGCACTAAGACCGCACTCAGTCAGCTGTATAAGGAAACAGGAAACCACTCACCCAGAGGCGGCGCTCCTAGTGGCCGGAGACTTTAATGCAGGGAATCTTAAATCAGTTCTACCAAATTTCCATCAACATGTTAAATGTGCAACCAGAAGGGAAAAAAATCTAGATTCACCTGTACTCCACACAAAGAGACGCGTACAAATATCTTCCTCGCCCTCCATTTGGTAAATCCGACCACAACTCTATCCTCCTGATTCCTGCTTACAAGCAAAAATTAAAGCAGGAAACACCAGTGACTCGGTCTATAAAAAAGTGGTCAGATGAATCAGATGCATAACTACAGGACTGTTTTGCTATCACAGACTGGAACATATTCTGGAATTCTTCCGATGGCATTGAGGAGAACACCACATCAGTCACTGGCTTTGTCAATAAGTGCATCGAGGACGTCGTCACACAGTGACTGTACGTACATACCCCAACCAGAAGCCATGGATTACAGGCGACATTCGCAATGAGCAGAAGGGTAGAGCTTCCGCTTTCTAGGTGCGGGACTTTAACCCGGAAGCTTACAAGAAATCCTGCTATGCCCTGCAACGAACCATCAAACAGGCAAAGCGTCAATACAGGGCTAAGATTGAATCATACTACACTGGCTCCGACGCTCGTCTTCTGTGGCAGGGCTTGCAAACTATTACAGACTACAAAGGGAAGCACAGCCGCGACCTGCCCAGTGACACGAGCCTACCAGACGAGCTAAATCACTTCTATGCTCGCTTCGAGGCAAGCAACACTGAGGCATGCATGAGAGCATCAGCTGTTCCGGACGACTGTGTGATCACTCTCTCTGTAGCCGACGTGAGTAAGACCTTTAAGCAGGTCAACATACACAAGGCTGCGGGGCCGATTACCAGGACGTGTGGAATGTATAAACCTCTGATCACACTTAAACACCGTTCACATTCATTGAAGCCACATTGTATTACTTCTCGCATCTACGCACTCTCCTCCTCTCACATTTTCCCTTCGCTTGTGGACTTCAATACACAACAAATCAGCTGTACGTGACCAGGTGAAAAAACCTTTCCAAGCCAAACCATGTCATAACCGCTACACACAGCCTACATCGTTGTCCCCATATTAGCTAAAGTAACGTCATAGTCAACATACAGTGCCTTGCAAAAGTATTTATCCCCGTTGGCATTTTTCCTATGTCCTATTTAAAAGTAAAGGGTGCATATGTATTCACCCCCTTTGCTATGAAGCCCCTAAATAAGATATGGTGCAACTAATTACTTTCAGAAGTCACATAATTAGTTAAATATAAATATCAGAAACTTTGAACATCCCACGGAGCACCATTAAATCCATTATTAAAAAATGGAAAGAATATGGCACCACAACAAACCTGCCAAGAGAGAGTCACCCACCAAATCTCACGGACCAGGCAAGGAGGGCATTAATCAGAGGCAACAAAGAGACCAAAGATAACCCTGAAGGAGCTGCAAAGCTCCACAGCGGAGATTGGAGTATCTGTCCATAGGACCACTTTAAGCTGTACACTCCACAGAGCTGGGCTTTATGGAAGAGTGGCCAGAAAAAAGCCATCGCTTAAAGAAAAAAATAAGCAAAAATGTTTGGTGTTTGCCAAAAGGCATGTGGGAGACTCCCCAAACATATGGAAGAAGGTACTCTGGTCAGATGAGACTAAAATTGAGCTTTTTGGCCATCAAGGAAAACGCTTTGTCTGGCGCATACCCAACACTTCTTATCACCCGATAACACAATTATTTTTCATCGGCAGGGACTGGGACACTGGTCAGAATTGAAGGAATGATGGATGGCGCTAAATACAGGGATATTCTTGAGGGAAACCTGTTTCAGTCTCCAGAGACTTGAGAGTGGGACAGAGGTTCACCTTCCTACATGACAATGACCCTAAACATACTGCTAAAGCAACACTCGAGGGGTTTAAGGGGAAACATTTAAATGTCTTGGAATGGCCTAGTCAAAGCCCAGACCTCAATCCAATTGAGAGGCAATACATTTGTAAACCAAAAGCTTACCTTGAGTTCTAGTGTTGTGTTGGATAGTCATAGCCAGCTAGCTAACATAGCATCCCTCTGTTTGGGCAGGGTGTTTGAGTAGGCTAAACTATCTAACTGTATTTGCTAGCTAAGTAAGTGAAACTGAAAGTTTAAAAAAAATACTCTCTCTCGCTCTCTCTTGCTTCTCCTTCATTTTGGAAGATATCAATTTGTAAAAAAAAAATTCAACTATTGTCTTTCTCTCTCTCTTTGAGTCAACTACTCACGACATGTTACGCATGGCATTTCTGGCTAGCTGTAGTTTATGCTTTCAGTACTAGATTAATTATCTGATCTTTTGATTGCGTGGACAACATGTCAGTTCATGCTGCAAGAGCTCTGATAGGTTGGAGGATGTCCTCCGGAAGTTGTCATAATTACTGTGTAAGTCTATGGAAGGGGTTGAGAACCATGAGCCTCCTAGGTTTTGCACCCAGAGGTCAATGTACCCAGTAAAGGATGGAAGCTAGCTGTACTCCGGCTACACCATGGTCCTACCCTAAGGAGTGCTGTTGTGTTTCAATCAATTATTTGGTGACATGTTATTATTGTTATGAGCGGCGAAGCAGGTGAACCCGAGTGCAGACTCAGACGAGGAGACAGGGATACAGTAACTAAGGTATTTATAGAAAAGCGGGGGTGGCCAGGGAAGCTCGGGCGGGTAGCAGGGAACCAGGAATTGAGGCTGAGGCTGGGGCAAGGGGGGTAGGGGCAGGGTAAGCAGGTCCGAAGCGGAATCCAAGGAAGCAGTAGAGTGGGGGTCCAGGGCAGGGAAGCAGAACTGACGAGATGAGGGACAGGAGACAGGGACCAGAGTCAGAGCAGACGGAACGGTATCGGAGATAAAAGCAGCGTCAGGCTAGGGAAAAACTGGCACAACAGGATAACAAGAACTTCGCTGGAACAAACGGCTTGAAATGCAGACTGACTGAGGAAAGGCTATGATCTGGCAGCGTGGAAGTGGCAGGGCTGTGTCATGACGTGGCCCTTTCTGTGTGTAGATTGTGGCTTCCCCCTCTCTCACTCTCTCCTACACCCATGTTCTGTTATCTCAGGTCGTAAATTACTGCAGAGAGTTTCACAGTAGAACAAAGGAACTCCCGCCAAATTCTACTACATCACAGACTTTGAGAACTGAACAATATCCATGTTTTGGAGAATGTGTAAACGGTCGGTGGAGAAGTCAGCTATGACCCGGTACGTTTTGTTTCATGTTTGTGACCTCATGAAAGACAATACAGCCACATTACCCAAACTTTGTTTATACAGGTGTCTCAGTTATGAAGTTTGCATCTAATTATTGTATACAATTAATGAGTAAAGATTAAACTATTTGTGAAATGATGTAATGTGATGTTAAACCTTTAATGTGAGAGAATTTCATTCCCTTTGAAGTTTAACTAAGTCATTGGCCTGCCCCTGTGAGCACGGTGGAGAGCCCTATCCAATTGTTAGGAATAAAACCCCCTCCTAAGAAAATCCTCTTCAGACTGAACAAACCCACAGCGTGAGCTGTGATTGCAAATAGTTTAGACCACGCATACCTCGGTGTAAACTGAGGTGGCACAGGTTTGAGTACCAAGACTAGAAAACCATACCCCATGGAGCATTGGCTACACGGCTGGAAATAGTTAAGCTCTGAGATTATCGATCCCGACAGAATAAGAGCAAAACTTAGATACTAATTACTAGTCTGCAGCTAAAAATTATAGAAACCTGGGATGCGAATCCCGACAACCGCCGAAACATCTATTATAGTAGCCATTCTAACCACGAAAGACTTTGATCTTCAGGGAAACAGAAAGAGAGAGAGAGACTCGGGTGAACTCTCCAGCAGACGGACTGACGATTCCAACAGAGATCACAATGACACATGGGTGTAAATATATATTGATCGCAATTATTCCCGAATGAGTGAGCATTCATGTGCAAAGGATTAGCACTTCAATTAATATAATTATCAACTGAGTCTTTTCCGCCCTTTCTCAGTCCACACCTACTTCCCTTTGTCCACCAAGCCTTCATATCGGCTTAGCCCACTAGGGAATCTTCCCTATCCTTGTCAGTACAATATCTACTGTTTGTTTGTTTATGCATTTCTGTAATTATTTAGTTAGTTTGTAAATAAATGATTAAGTCAATTGGTGTATTGATGATTTATAGTAACGGCTGGGTTTGTGCAGAAAACCAACATTTATGACGTTTGGAATGAGACTGATGTGAGGTAAAGAATAATTCATTGATAGAAGACGAATTTATCAAATATTAAAATATCTGAAGAGTTATATTTCGAAAATTATAACTTTGTAATCTGAAGATTTTCCGTGGTTCCCCGACTTCCTAGTTAATTACATTTACATGATTAGTTTAATCACGCAATAATAATTACAGATAATTGATTTGATAAAATCACAGTCTTCACTTTTAATGATGGCAAAGACACGACAGCTGAGTATTTGTAGAGGTCTTGACTATGGAACAGGTTTCAGCTGGTGGGGATCTGCTCTGACTCCAGCACACCTGTCTCCACTCACACAATCAGATACACCCACAGAGAGAGAGAGAGGGAGAGAGCACTGGGGGAGTGGCGGCAGGTTAGGGAGACACAGGATGAGAAGTAGAGGGCGTGGCAGGGGCAGATGTAACAATTATATTTAGTGTAGTTTTACCTAAAAAGGATAACTTGTTAAATGTTTTTAACATTTTATTGTTATGAAATTCACTGAGTAGGATGGACCTCCCCTTCCTCCTCTGATCTGGTTCACCCCCTCACCTATATACCATATGTGACATTATTATTATTATTATTTTGTCCATCAATGCCTTACATACACTCTATATAACAGGGGTAGGCAACCCTGTTCCTGGAGTGCCGCAGGACACACACGCACACGCACACACACACACGCACACGTGCATGCGCACGCACACAGGATTTTGTTCCAACTAGGCACCACACCTGACCAACTGAGCTAATTGATCAGTTCAGTGATTGCCTAAATTCAACACCTGGTCTTCAAAACCATGAAGTGCCTGCAACACTCCAGGACCAGGGATGCCTTTCCCTGCTATATAACATTATAGAATGGCCATGAGCTCTGTCATCCTATAGATGGCAACAGTGATGTACATTACGCATGGGGAAGTTGTAGATGTTGTAGTGGGGCTGGTTAAATGAGAGAGAGATGCTGATGAGCTATGGTCCGAGTGTTGTGGTTGAGTTAGAGGCCAGCTGGGGCCCAGACGTTGGGACCACAGAGACGTTGGGACCACAGAGACGTTGGGACCACAGAGCTTCTCAGCAGCTCTGCCCACAGCACTGAATCTGGCTGCCATTTAAAAAGGCTGAAGGCCTCTGTGTGCATGTGTTCTTATGATTATATTCAGTCTTGTGCAGAGGAGCATGCGAAGTATACGAACATTTTGTACCTAGCAATTATCATTGGTTGAATCAGTATGATGATCCTCTATATTTGGAAATGATTCGGTTCTGTTCAGGCCATGGCTCTAACTACAGCTGGTAATTACAATTGGGATCCAGATGCTTTGTATATTTTTCGTGTAGAGGTCACTTTTCAAGTCCACTGCTTTCTCTCCATTTCCTCCTTCTTTGACATCACACACTTTACACACGCGCACACGCACACACACACACACACCACACACACACACACACACACACACACACACACACACACACACACACACACACACACACACGCACACGCACAACGCACACGCACAAACACACACGCACACGCACATGCACAAACACACACGCACACACAACACACACACTCCCTCTCTCTTCTATCTCTCTCACTCTTTTTTTCCCTTAAGGCTCCAGAAGGTTTAGACACATTTTAATTAAGTAACAATGTGCTTCAAATCTGACTTTCCGTACCTCCCACAAGGTCAAGGGCGGAAGATGAATGGTGGGCCGGGGTGATCTATCATGGGCCAGGGGGTGAGAAGGGGGACAGGGAGCGCAGGCATCCATCCTGCTAGATGTCATCTGCATCTGTAATTCACTGCAGTGTACAGGATTTTAGACACCTGATTCCCTCTTTTCTCTCTCTCTGTACATCAAATGAAGATCTGAGAGACTTTCTCTCTCATGTCAAAAAACTGAACTTTTATCTAATTATGCATCAGCTCAGAATTAGAGTCTATTTGTATGCGGCTTGCATTGTTGTCAGGTCTAAATGATTGTCTCCGTTTTAATGTTGTTCTGAGAAAGGCTCTTTGAGCTTCAGGGTTCTATTGGGTGGAAAGTGGTTTGTGGATTATGATAGGAATTTAATCTTTTTTTGCCGGCCGGGGGGGGGGGGAGTGAAAAACAGGTGGACAAGTGCGGATCGGACACAGCCAATAAATACTAGGCTCTGAAAGGTTTGGGGAAGAGCTGAAGCAGGGGTTTCTGGCATTCTCAGGAACTGTAGAGGTCAGGGGTCATTCAATAAGATGGCAGGTTTTAAGAGGTTAAAAATCAGATGAGACCGTCCTTTGAAGTTAATGTCCCTTATTTTCATTCTCCTTGTTTGGCTTTGGCGACATCATTTTAACTTAAACATTCATACTAGCAAACATTTGCACACATAAACATTCTGGTTTCCACATCTGTTTTGAAACATTGCACGTTTACCGTGACCTATACATTTCTCTGTGCCTGTTCTCTTGCATTTCTCAGTCTGTAACACTAGGGGCAGTGGTGCTCTTAACACAGACCCTGCTGTAGACCAGGGATTCTTCTGTCTTTCTGACTGCTGTCAAATGTAGAGTGACCAAAATAGAATTTGAGAGGGAAATATTTTATGTGAGTGAATAAGGAATGAGCCAGAGTGGTGTCCCCCTATAACTGACATATGAGACTGCTAAAAAGAGCCTAAATGAACTAGAAAATTGGTGACAAAAGGGTGATAATGATACGCTAATGACTAACACTCCCTCTCATTTGACTTATTGGAGATGACAGTTGGCTATCCTGCAGAGGAACAGTCCTGAAATAATTACCAGAGGCTGGCTGGATGGGGCATAAGGACAAGAGTCACTCTGCTGAAAGACTCTAACTGTGACATTGATGAACATTCTGACTGACTAGGAAGTTCTTCTAAAAGGACATGATGTCAGTTCCTTCATTACCACTTGAGCTGAAGAAGCACTGGGTTTACCCTGAATTATAAACTGGGTGGTTCGAGCCCTGGATGCTGATTGGCTGACAGCCGTGGTATAGGGTATGACAAAACATTTATTTTTACTGATCTAATTACGTTGGTAACCAGTTTATAATACCAATAAGGCACCTCGAGGGTTTGTGATATATTACCAATATACCTGTATCCAGGCACTCCGTGTTGAATCGTGCATGGAGCAGCCCTTAGCCGTGTTATATTGGCCATATACCACACCTTTTCGGGCCTTATTGCTTAATTATACCACCGTGGCATGGGCTTGCCTGGTGATGTAGTGAACCTGGGAGATCTGTGCATCATCTTCCCTGACACACCATTTCCTCACAACAATCCTCCCTGCTGCTTCGACCATCAGCACCATCACGCTAACCACACTCTTCACACTCACAACATACCATGTTAACTCTGAGTCGGCTGTTTGGGGTTTACGGCCCTATGCCACGTGTGTGAGGGGAGATATTAAACCCAGCTGTTTCAAAACAACATATATACAGAGTGGAGATTTTGTTTCAACTTGAAGTCAATGTGTGCTGACATTACAAAAGGGGAATAAGGGATGAATAAGGGATGAAGAATTCCGTATGGACCGTAGGCTACAACCCTATTGCTAAACAGTTCTCCGATCTAACCATAACTATCACTCCTCTCCTAAAGAGTGTAGTGTAAGGCCTTCTATCATGTGTACATGTTTAAGATTCCTCTCTTTTGTGGTTCCTGAAGTTTTCACAAATATATTTCTGGAAAAGCCATAGAGAACACCATGGAAGCAACTCTATACACCTCTACAGTGCTGGAGGGTGTTCCAGGGTGCTGGAGAGTGCTGCAGGGTGTTGCAGGGGGGGGGGGGCAGCAGGGTGCTGCAAGGCTGCCAGAAGGTGCTGAGTGGTGCTGCAGGGTGCTGAAAGGTGCTGAACGATGCTGAACAGTGGGGTGCAGAATGGTGCTGAACGGTGCATCAAGGTGCTGAACGGTGCTGCAGGGTGCTGGAGGGTTCTGCGTGGTGTTGGAGGGTGTTGGAGGGTTCTGCAGAGTGCTGGAGGGTAATGCAGGATACTGCATGGTGCTGGATGGTGCTGGAGTGTGCTGGAGGGCGCTGCATGGTGCTGAAGCGTGCTGCAAGGGATCATGGACAACAGAAGTCAGAGGTGCCAGAGAGTGTAGTGGAACCAGAGCCAGATCCAACAGTGGTGCTGTGCTGAGGCTAATCATAGTTGATGACGACTGGCAGTGGAGCTGCAGACTCAAACACAGATCACCCTCTTTAATTAATCGACTATTTGAAAATCTGGAAAGAGACAAGGCTTCTGTTATTGTGCCCCACTCTCCCTTTGTGTCTTAATTTTGAAAAGAGGCTAAATTGAATGAGGCTTTTGTTTTGGCCAATCTTCCCTGCAGTTGTGTGGCTAATGAAATAACGAGTGTGAATGAAAACAGATTTATGATTATTCAGATTGCCATCAAAAGAGTGGCACAGGAAGTTGAAACACAAAGGACCAAACCAAAAATTGTATTATTTCATATATTTATTTGACTAAATCAGCAGCACTACTAGCACAGCCATTGTTAGACTATGTGAAGATGCATCATCCAATCACATTTGTTCTTCTCTCCATCAGTTGTATGTCACTCATATATCCGTTAGTTGCAGCTACAGCTGAGAAGCCCCATGTGGTAACGTCACCTCTGGAACCAGATGTAATGCCTCATACATATACTGTATTCTTCAACGGTTTCCCATCATTTTAACATTGCAGTTTTATAATGTCAAGCTAAGCGTGTTTGTCTAGTTCCATGTTATTTTCCTGCTGGCTGTGTGTTCTCTAGTCCCACGGACACATTCCTAGTGCTGCTACCAGTCCTGCATGGCGTGGATAATACACTACTGCTGTAGGGTAAAAGTGGAAACAGGACTGAAAGTCCCACACCATATGAACGCAGTACTGGACATATTACCACCAGATGTATAACACCGTGGCATGCATTTTCCTCTCCTAAAGCCCTTCTCTTTATACACATAAATGTAACAAAGTGTTGTTGATGTCTCGTATGCTATACTGATTTACTGTAACTAAGTATGAAGGGATGCATTAGAGACAGTATGGTGCGTGACCCCTTTTTACGCTCTCTACCTTCAAGGACAGCGTGGTGATTAGTTTCCCTTCTAAAAAATGCACTTGATTTTGTGTGTTTTGTCTCGATTTGTTGACGCCTAACAGATGGTAATGCAGTACCTCTTGGCATGTCAATCAGTACTCTGCCTCCATCCAGCCAGTCACCTGCCACTAATACATTTGGGTGATTGTGTGGGGTGAGGGAGAGGGCTCTGTGAGGCCTTGACGGGGTGGGACGGGGTGGGACGGGGTGGGACGACATGGCACGGCACGGGACCGGGGGGACGACACGGCACGGGACGGGGTGGGACGGGGTGGGACGGCACGGCACGGGACGGGGGATGGGGTGGGACGACACGGGACGGGGGACGGGGTGGGACGGCACGGGACGGGGACGGGGTGGGACGGCACGGCACGGGACGGGGGACGGGGTGGGACGGCACGGGACAGGGTGGGACGGGGTGGGACGACACGGCACGGGACGGGGTGGGACGGGGTGGAACGGCACGGCACGGGACGGGGGATGGGTGGGACGGCACGGCACGGGACGGGGTGGGACGGGGTGGGACGGCACGGCACGGGATGGGGGACGGGGTGGGACGGCACGGCACGGGACGGGGTGGGACGGCACGGGATGGGGGACGGGTGGGACGGCACGGCACGGGACGGGGTGGGACGTGGTGGGACGGGGGACAGGGTGGGACAGCACGGCACGGGGGACGGGGGACGGGGTGGGCGCACTTTGTCTTTTGTTGCATTTCATGCCTTGGTTGAATTTATGATCTGCCCCCGGCCCTCTGGTGACTCACTGCTCACATCATGTGTCAGGTGACACCACTGTTCTCTGGTAAACACAAACTATAGGCTTTACCATCTCCTTCAGACGTTTTGACTGATAGATTACCATTTGTGCTGATGATATATGGACTGGGGTTCAGCCATCGTTGTTTATTGGTATCAGGATAAGAGAAGGAAGCAAGCCTTGGGTGTTGGTCCATGGGACATCCTGCTTATATCTGGGCCAACTATGTCAGGTTTAATATCAGACACTGATTTCACATAGAGCTGGATCAACCTGAAGATGAATGTCAAGAGTGTCTTATAATTCAATTTCATCAAAATGTTCCTCTCTGTAATCTCCACTGCCTCTGTGTCTATTCGATGCTTGATCCAATGAGAGTGAAAATTGAGATGAGCTTTGCCAAGTAATAATGTTCAACTCATCGGGTTGCACAAGTGCTGGACAGATGCCTGTGGAATAATGGTAATATTGTCAGGGAAAATTCCACCGCCATTTAGGGTTCACTAAGACTCTAGTGTAGCTCTATTCATGTGATCATCCCCAGATGAACACCAGATATGATTTCCATATGAGTTATATGAGTTATATGAGTTATATGAGTTATATGAGTTATATGAGTTATATGAGTTATATGAGTTATATGAGTTATGTGAGCTGCATGCCAGAACAAGCCTTTCATCCTGTGGTTTTATGTCATACTTATCCCAAAGCATCCAGGAATCATGGCATATGGGGAAATAAAGTCTATGAATTTCAACGTGTATCGTTCTGGGTTCAGTAGTTGTTACTTATATCATTGAGTAATGATGCTGTCAGAAGAGTGTAGCTAACCGCTTGATAGTTGTTTGAATGAAATATATCTCTCTGAAAGACAGTAGGATAGGATAGTAAATCCCGCTCTGAAAATATTGTGTGTTATGAACCTTATGAAACTTTCTGAATTGTCTAATGGCCTATAATTTTCCTGACATTAGTCTGAGGGCCCTCTGGCAGGCTATCAAGTAAAAACAAGTCTTGATTTGTTGAGTGAGAATTGCGCTGTAGTCCTTGCATGGGACGTCCTCTATGCCGTGTAGGTGGGTGGAAAGGAGATGTATCGCTACATGGTCACAGAGTTATTGTCTGCTATCTGTAAATGTCTTACCACTGAATCTACACATTCCATGGGGACAAGAAAACATATGGTTTGTCTGTCAAAGTGGGGAGACACTGACTTTTGGCATTGTAAACCGTTCAGGATCCCTTTACAAGTTCAACTCCCACTCACCCCTTCCCTCAGGTGAAATAGGTTTCCTTTCTCAAAACCCTTCAGTCTTGTCAAAATCACTCAATCCCTCAAATGTGATTTGTACATCGTTTTGTTTTTATACCAATGCATTAGTCACCCAGTGCTTTATGAAATCTAAGCTTTAAACCCCTAAATAGTAAGCCAAGGAGACAGTGCCAAGGACAAGCTCATAGGAAGAAACTCTGAAGGGGAATCCTTCTTGCTTGCCAAGAATATTCATATTCCTTTCAAGTGAGATAGTGTCATCTTGATCCCCAAGTAACTTGTTTTAGCCAAACATGATGATACCACAAATTATCCACACAGTCATTTGAAGCCCAGTGATCTCCTTTCAACGTCACTCTGGGGAAATGAAAGCAATTCCACTGACAAAACGATAACTCTTAACTGTGAACCAATGTTCCCTGCCTAACGTTAGTCCAGTGAGAGAACATGGCCAGTTGTGTAAGACTGACGATTTAGCCTGTCTCTTTATGGCCCCTTTGTGGTTCCACCATCTACTCTGCACAGCTGTGGACACGTTGTAGCAGACACGTTGTAGCAGACATCATCAAGGTGTTGGCACAGCCTCTGGTAACTAAGCTACGGTATTGATCGACTCCTACACAGAGAAGAGGATCATTAGAGAAGTTGGCCAGACGCCTGCCATGTTCCCTCCGTCTTCACTCGGGCTCATTTACATATCTTCTAATCAGTGTTGTACAGATTGAGGACGTGAGTTGGTTTATCAGAGGACTTAATCTGACTGTGAATATTCGGTCTGTGTTCCTCAGATTTGCATACACATGTTCTCCCCTGACAACCACAGATCTGTGGGAGCGAGAGAAGGCGAGGGAGAGAGAGGGAGAAGTCTGGAGAGGGGTGATCGTGTCTGCTGTGCTGTTTGTTCAGCTTGCCTGACTCCAGATCAGATGGTGACTGAGCTGTGACATAAGCAGTCATTGAAAAATTAGCAGTCATTGAAAAATGAACAAAGTAATTACCTTGAAGTCATGATAAAAATCTCTACAAGCAAAACAACTTATCTGTGTGTTTTCAAACTGGAAATGATGAAGGAGAGGTTCCTAGCAAGTACATGTTTGTTGGCCATATTTGAATAAGTAAGTAAGTCGGTTTTGGTTCACAGGAATGTAAGTAGAAATAACCACGGCCTGTGCAAACACTATAAGAGTTATATAAGGGAACCCTGGGTAAAACCATTAACAATGTTACACAAACACCATCAGACCAATAACATTGGTTAACGATTGCATGACTACTGAAACATAATGTTTTCTAGATATTGCAAATCTGAACATACAGTAGATGTTTCGTTGTATTTGACATTGCATTTTATAAATGTCTTATATGGTCAATGCAATGTCTAAGTTTTGACATTGTAGTATTGTGGCATATTAGTCAAGTCAAGACCAATGGAAAACCAAAGAAAATAAATGTTTATAGACCAACACATTTCGGGAGAGAATTGGCAATGAGAAAGCACACTTGTGGTTTAGAGTTGGATCTCACTAACAGCATTTGAGTTTGTCTGACACTCACTGTGACTAAATGTAAATGTTAATATACAGGAATGTATATATATATATATATATACAGTACCAGTCAAAAGTTTGGACACACCTACTCATAAATTAATGATGGACTGTCGTTTCTCTTTGCTTATTTGAGCTGTTCTTGGCATAATATGGACTTGGGCTTTTAACAAATAGGGCTATCTTCTGTATACCCCCACTACATTGTCACAATACAACTGATTGGCTCAAACGCATTAACAAGGAAATAAATTATTTTAACAGGCAGACCTGTTAATTGAAAAGCATTCCAGGTGACTACCTTGTGAAGCTGGTTGAGAGAATGCCTAGAGTGTGCGAAGCTGTCATCAAGGCAAAGGGTGGCTACGTTGAAGAATCTCAAATATAAAATATGTTTTGATTTGGTTAACACTTTTTTCATGATTCCATGTGTTTTTTCATGGTTTTGAAGTCTTCACTATTATTCTACAATGTAGAAAATTGTAAAAATTAAGAAAAATCCTGGAATGAGTAGGTGTGTCCAAACTTGACTGGTACTGTATATACAGTATAACCATACAGAAGTCTCGTCCAATGTTTTTTCTGGCTACAGTCTATTGAAAGGCCATGCTCAAGTTAAGGTGACGATTCTCCCTTTAAGCTCAAGTCAGGAATTAACATTCATTTGTCTGCCTCTCAACTAGAATAATGACCAATTTGTATTAATTCAAAGGTTGAGAGGAGCCAACGTGTAGTTCATGGATAATTCCACGTTGGCACCATTATTTACCCAACACTTCCTCATCAACATGTGGTACATGTGGAGATTCCTCATTTGTTTACATCATAACACAGCCTCTCAGAAATGGGAGACGTCGTCACATCAAAACCAGATCAGGTGATACATCAGTGGAGGCTGTTCTCTCTTACTGCCTAATTAGAGGCTTTACAATTCCCCCAGCTCCATTGTGGTCTTGACAACACAGTGACAACAGCAGCTCCAGGGCATAGGAGGTGGTGAGAGGCGTCTGTAGTACACCTATCCTTTATGCATTCTTTGATACACATATATCTTAAAAATGTGTCATTTAGCAAACACTCTTATCCGGAGAGACTAGGGTTAAATGCCTTGCTCAAGGGCACACCGACAGATTTTTCACCTAGTCGGCTCGAGGATTTGAACCAGCAACCTTTAGGTTCCTGGCCCAACGTTCATAAGTGCTAGGCTACCTGCTGCCCATTTACAAAAAACAACACCTCTGTGGACATAGACATACACTACATGACCAAAAGTATGTGGACACCTGCTCGTCAAACATCTCATTCCAAAATCATGGGCATTAATATGGAGTTGGTCTCGCCATTGCTGCTATAACAGCCTCCATTCTTCTGAGGAGGCTTTCCACTGATGGAACATTGCTGCAGGGACTTGCTTCCATACAGCCACAAGAGCATTATTGAGGTCGAGCACCATTCTTGACAAACCATTTCTGTTTGGACATCGCTTTGTGCACGGGGGCATTGTCATGCTGAAACAGAAAAGGGCCTTCCCAAACTGTTGCCACAAAGTTGGAAGCACAGAATCTTCTAGAATGTCAATGTATGCTGTAGCGTTAACATTTCCCTTCAATAGAACTAAGAGGCCTAGACCGAACCATTAAAAACAGCCCCAGACCATTGTTCCTCCTCCACCATACTTTACAGTTGGCACTATGCATTGGGGCAGGTAGCGTCCTCCTGGCATCCACCAATTTCAGATTCGGCCGTCGGACTGCCAGACGATGAAGCGTGAACCATCACTCCAGAGAACATGTTTCCACTGCTCCAGAGTTCAATGGCGACGAGCTTTACACCACTCCAGCCAACTCTTGGCACTGCACATGGTGATCTTAGGCTTGTGTGTGGGTACTCGGTCATGGAAACCCATTTCATGAAGCTCCCGACGATCAGTTCTTGTGCAGTTGCTTCCAGAGGCAGTTTGAAACTAGGTAATGAGTGTTGCAACCGAAGACAGACGATTTTTACGCACTACGCGGCCCCATTCTGTGAACTTGTGTGGCCTACCACTTCGCGGCTCAGCCGTTGTTGCTCCCAGACATTTCCAATTCACAATAAAAGCACCTCCAGTTGACTGGGGCAGCTCTAGTAGGGCAGAAATTTGGTGAACTAACTTGTTGGAAAGATGGCATCCTATGACGGTGCCACGTTGAAAGTCATTGAGCTCTTCAGTAAGGCCATTCCCCTGCCAATATTTGTCTATGGAGATTGCATTGCTGTGTGCACAAATGTATACACCTGTCAGCAACTTGTGTGGCTGAAATAGTCAAATCCACTGATTTGAAGGGGTGTCCACATACTTTTGTAAATATATTGTATATTCTTTTACTGTTTCAGAAAGTTATATGCGAGTCCGTGCGTGCATGAACATCTGTGTTTGTCTGCAATGTCTGTCCGTTTGTCCCTTAGTTTGACAGTCAAAAAGTTAAGAAACCATATGCTGCAGAACTGCTAAATGCGGTTATCGTAGATTGTCACAACGGGTGCCACAGTCCTGAAATGAGGTCTGAATGACACGCTCCACTGCTCCCTAAACTCATTTAAAGTAGCAGGAAAAACCATGACTTCACTTTCCCCTTCACATGGGATCTACTTATTGGTTGGCAATTCTCAGATAAAGAAAAATGAGGCAGCCAAAGGGAATACTTGGTGAACATGGCCATTGTTCAAAGTCTAGTCAAATTACATTTAGGAGAAAAGAAGTCCCGGCGGCAACCGCTTATGAACTCCTGAAAAAAACTCCTGGAACTTTTCAGAGCTGCGATGAGGTGGTGTTTATCCCATACATTGTGTGACAGTGAGAAAGTAAGAGAAGGTCAATGATTTGTCAGCTCTGGTGGAGTCTACTCTCTGCGACAAGCTGCCCGTTCGTCATGGTCCCTAGCTCTAACGCCGGTCGGCCGGGCCAGATTACAAGCTCTCTAGGGCTGTTCACTTTTTACCATGCCCCTCCAATCTCCTTGTCCCTGACGGCCAGCATCTGTTCCTCCATGGAATTCTCTCTCTCTCTCCCTC
>NW_019943375.1:99240-113745 GCF_002910315.2 Salvelinus sp. IW2-2015 | reverse complement strand
TCAGCTTCCCAGTCTTGACAGAGCAAGTTCAGACACTAGTCACAGTGCTTGTCTCAGCTTCCCAGTCAGAACAAGTTCAGACACTAGTCACAGTGGTGTTTCAGCTTCCCAGTCAGAGCAAGTTCAGACACTAGTCACAGTGGTGTTTCAGTTCTCCATAGACAGAGATACTCTTGAACACAAGTGGTTCAAGAACATAACTGCAGTTCAGTTGGTTGGATATTGGCAAAATATTGACATTATAAATCTCTTCTTCATCTCACAGATGGTTATTGCTGTAGGACTGCCAAGAACTGTCAAAACTGTAGCACGGAAGACAAAAATGTTTTTATGTACTACTGTGGTACACATATCTGCCAATGGTTTTTGAGTGAAAGAGGTAATGCACGGCAATGCACCCTAGTGACCATTAAACATCACGTACCACTCCACAAGCCAATTAGCTCTCATTGTTTTGCAGGTTGGTGTTTAGGGTTAGGCATTAGGGTTAGCAGTGTGTTTTAGGTTAGTGTTAAGGTAGGGTTATGTTTAAAATCAGATAATAAGACTTTGTGGCTGTGCTAGCTAGTGACCACTCTGAAGAACTGCCTCCAGAACAAGATTCATGATAAAAACCTCTAACCTGCGTTTGTTCTGGAGTCCGCCTGTATTATTCTTTCTGTGGTTACTGGATGCACACCGGGCCAATCTGTCAGCAAAATGATTTGACATATTGTTCTTCCCTGACATTTGTGCTTTTAAAGAACCACAATTATCAACAAATGATGTGAGAGGAAAGGAGTGAACTCCTCTGCCAACTTGGAAAACAGAGTCTGACATGTTTATTCAATTCTCTGTAACCAAAGTCACTTCTGAATGAGATGAGAGGGAGCACAACACTGCTCCATAACTGTCAGGACAGGAGCATGGAAAGACAATGATACGCATTCATGTAGACTAAAAATGAAAAGTGCCATCACAATGATACTATCTGACTATTATCTACTAAGTGATTATGTGTCTGTTTTCAAACCTGGCCAAATAAAGCAGTGTCAATGTAGAAGGATAGGAGCGATTTAGAAAACATGAATGGTATCTTCAGATGTGACCTTTCTGGCGTGTTTTTCCTTTCCACTCCGGTAGTGTTCTCTCATTGGAAACCATTGGAGCCAAATGACTTGTCAGCCTAATTATCTCATTAACATCACTCAATTCTTTATCTCATGACAACAGAATTATTGTAACGCTCTATGGCACACGATACAAAAAAAGTATCTTGACAAAATGTTACTGTTGTGTAGAGAATATATTGGTGTCTCAGTGTTTATCTCAAATGACTTAGCTGACTTTGGGATAAAGGTCAGAATAGATAGTAGCAAAGTTGAGTTCCCATCCACTTTCTCACCAAAACTGTCTTGATGCTGCCTCAATAACATTTGTCTCAGAATGAGGTGTGACAATGTTCAGTCTTCCATGGAGAGGAAAGCAGTGGGGATAGCATCTCTGTAGGGGCAGAGAGAGAGTGGAGAAGAGGAGGAGATGTTAGGGGTGGCCTGGGGGAGTCCTCATAGACAGCACATCATTCAGCATTGGACCAGACTACACTGCTCTCTATTCACTCAGCACCTGGAAACTAGCTCTGCAAATACACTATAGACAACATACATACATAGTGTGTGTGCTGTGGATATACACACATTCTGCATTTATGAGATTACAGACAAATACTGTACATTATTACAAATATCTATGGTGCTTTCGTATCCCAATCTAATATGTCCCAATCTTTTACATTAGCCATACTGTTTACCAGTCGCTATCCACTCCACAGTGGCTGCCTCTCAGCAAACCATTTGATCCCTCTTGTGCGTTGTTTCTCACCGACCGTTTCCATAGATAACAGCGACATAAAAAGGCTTCCCTAGCGACCCATGCAGAAGCCTCATTGTGGTTATCAATGGCGGACACACTGTGTGGTTTTGAGTTGGGCAAGAGACGCTCTCATATGCATAATCCTGCTCTGAGTTGACAGGGTTAGGGCTGGTGGGAGTTCCTCCCTCCTCCGCAGGCAGTAGGATCCACAGGGGACAGACTGGCTACAGTGGTCTCAGTCCCTTTAACCACTCCTGGGTGATCATTGTCTCTGTCTGTCTCATTGTCTCTGCTAGGCCTTGACCCTGGGATGACCCCTTTCAGTTATTCACATAGTGAAAAGACATACCCCCTTTATTCAGGAATTCTTAATTCCTAGTCTGGGCTTTGAAAGGCCTGAGTGGGTATGGTGTTGGGGTTGGTACATGAAAGGCCTGAGTGGGTATGGTGTTGGGGTTGGTACATGAAAGGTCTGAGTGGGTAGG
Organism: Salvelinus sp. IW2-2015; assembly: GCF_002910315.2. Taxonomy (NCBI): domain Eukaryota; kingdom Metazoa; phylum Chordata; class Actinopteri; order Salmoniformes; family Salmonidae; genus Salvelinus; species Salvelinus sp. IW2-2015. Next base: position 111,409 of record NW_019943375.1, on the reverse strand, counting down.
TTGTGTGGGGTGGTAACATGTGAAAGTCTGAGGGGTATGGTTGTGTGGTTGGAACATAAGGCCTGGGTAGGTGTGAGGTTGCGTACATGAAAGCCTGAGGGGCTATGTGTTTGGGTTGGTACATGAAAGGTTTGATTGCGTGGTGGAACATTGATCTGAGTGGTGTATGTGGGGTGGAAATGAAAGGCCTGGGTATGTTTGAGCATGAAGGTCTAGTGGTATGGTGTGGCGGTCTGGTAAACATGAAAAGGCTTGGTCTATGGTGTTGGGTTGGGTAATGAATCGAACCGTGTGGTTGGGTGTTGGGTGGTACATGAAAGGCCTGTGACGGTATGTGTTGGGGTTGGTAACATAAAGGTCTGAGTGGTGTTGGCGTCATGAAAGGTGGTGTGATGGTTTGGGTTGGGTACATGTAAAGGTCTGAGTGGGTTATTGTGTGGCTTGGTGGTTTTGGGTACATGTGAAAGGCCTGAGTGGGTATGGGTGTTGGGGTTGGTACAGTTGAAAGGTCTGATGGGTATGTGTGTTGGGGTTGGTACATTGAAAGGTCTGAGTGTATGGTTGGGGTTGGTACATGAAAGATCCTGAGGTGTAGGTGTTGGGGTTGGTACAGTAAATGTCTGAGTAGGGTATGGTTGGTGGGTAGCAATGAAAGGTCTGAGTGGTATGGTGTTGGGGTGGTCATGAAAGGCCTGAGAGGGTATGGTGTGTGGGATGGTCATGAAAGGGTCTGAGTGGGTATGTGTGTTGGGTGTGGTACATGAAAGGCCTGAGAGGGTAATCGGTGTTGTGGGTGTTGGTACAGTAAAGGTCTGAGTGGGTAGTGGTTGGTTTGTACATGAAAGTGCTGAGTAGGTAGGGTGTTGGGGTTGGTACTGAAAGGTCTGAGTGGGTAGTGGTGTTGGGGTTGGTACAGTGATAAGCGCCTGCAGAGGGATGGGTTGGTGGATGGTACAGAAGGTTCCTGAGAGGTAATTGTGTTGGGGTTGGTACATGAAAGGCTTGTAGGGTTATGGTGTAGGCGGTTGGATCACTGAAAGCTGGAGTGGGTATGGTGTTGGAGGGTGGTAAGATAAGAGGCGCTGAGAGGTAATGGTGTTGGGTTCGGTACATGAAGGAGGCCTGAGTGGGTATCGTTTGGAGGTTAGTGTACATGAAAGGCCTGGAGAAGGTATGAGTTTTTGGGTTGGTACATGAAAGGTCTGAGTGGGTAAATGGTGTTGGTTGTGACATGAAGCTGAGGTTTTTTGAAGGCGATGGGTATTGGTGTTGGTCTGTCACTAACAGGCCTGAGAGTGGGTATGGTTGTTGCGTTGGTACATTGAAAGCCTGTAGTTGGGATGCATGTTGGGGTGGTACATGAAGGCCTGAGTGGGTATGGTTGCGGTTGGTACATGGAAAGGTCTGGAGTGGAGTATTTGTTGGGTCCTGGTACATGAATTAGTGCCTGGGTATGGTGTTGGGGTGTAACATAAGCCTGGTATGGTTTGGGGTTGGTAACATTGGAGTGACAGTATGTGTTGTGATGATTAGTTGTATATGACGGAACATAGATAGTCTAATGAGCTGTTTTTGAGCTACTATCTTTCATCACATTGGTGTGTATCACAGGCAAAACAATCTTTTGTGCTCAACTGATGCCTGCTCACTGCCTTTTTGCTCACCTCTCTCTCTCCCTCGCAGCCCTCCCGTCTCTCCCGTCCATCTTTCCCCCCTCTCTCTTCTCTGGCACGTCGTTCCTTATGCTCTCTTCTTCCTCCATGTCTTTTTCTTCTCTCCTCCACGCCTTTCTCTCGCTCTTCCATCGCCTCTCTCTCCCCCATTCCCTCTCCTAACCTCCCGCAAGTCTCTTTCTCTCCTCCATGCCTTATCGTCTTCTCCCTTCCTATCCTTCTCTTGCTGTCAGTCTCTCTCTCTCCCTCATCCCTCTTCGTCTCCTCCCACCTCTTCTCTCTCTCCTCCCTCCTTCGTCTTCGTCCTCGCCCCTCTCGCTCTCTAGCCTCGGTCATCCCTCTCTCGGTCCTCTCCCCTTTCTATCTCTCTCCTGCTCCCCGCTCTTCCTCTCTCCCTCCATCTCCTCTCGTCTCTTCCGTCCCTCCTCTTTCTCCCTCCAAGCGGTGGGCTCTTTGTGTTGTGTTTCCTTCAATATCCTCCAGGCTTGATTAGAAAGTCCCAGTTAGCGATCAAGTGGCTTCTGGGTAAAACACAGAAAGTGGTATGGAATCAAAAATGAATATGAAAGAGACAGTGTGGAGGAGGAGGGTGTGGAGAGGGCAGGGGGGTGGAGAGGAGGGGGTGTGGAGAGTGATGAAGCAAGCGAGCGACCTGTCTCACTCCCTACAAAGCAGACATATTTTCCCAACCAATGTTCGTCTTTCTTCGTCACGGTTTTTGATAGTAATAGGCATAGGACATATCTAAACTGGATGGCCTTCATGCATAAAGAATTAAATCAGTTCAGAAAACATGCAGTTGACTATCTGGATTGACTCTCTCAAAAGTGTCAAATAGGCCGAGAGGAAAGAAAGAAACTGGAAGAGAAATTAACACTGTGTTCGTTTTGTCTAGCAGTTGCCAGCTAATAAATACCCCATTCCAACAGTAATTCCTTGTCCTTCTTGTTGCTGTGATATTAAAAAATTACTTGTTCCAACCGTACCTACACTTTAAGCAGAAACAGAATATGTTTTACGGTGTGTACTAATGGCGGCCTGATTCATGCCCTTCCTATCGAGGCATGTGAAAGAACTCATTAACTGCAAGTTTAATCTAAACTAAGCCCAGCCTAAGTCAGTAACTCCACCCCTACTACATGACTCATGCGCATCTAACTCCACTGCCGTGGACGAGATACCACGGTGCTGCCAAAATGTCCATCTGCGTGCCAATACCTATCCACAAGATAGGAATGAGCACAGCTAGTCTGAAACTTCATTCACATCTACTACGCTGATCCTCCATTCCCCTCAACACTTGATCCCTTCACGATCAACTTACCCGTGGATATCCCTCAGTTCACTAATCAACACCCAGCTCCTCCATTCACATGCAATCTACTGATTCCTCCATTCAGCATAAACTACCTGATCCCGATGCACATCACTACACTACCTCTGACCAGTCAGCACATCACTACCATGCTACCTCCATTCAATCTAGCTACCAGCTCCCCATTCACACTCATCTATCAATAACCTGATTCCTCCATTCACATCAACTACGCGAATCCTGCCCATTCATCAAACAGCCGTTAGCCCTCTTCACAATCAACTACCGACCTCCATCACATCAAACTACCAGGAACTCTCCATTCACATCAAGCTACCTATCCTCATTCACATCAACTACCTGATCCCCATTCACATCACACACCTGACTTCTGGCCATTCACATCAACTACCGTGATCCTCCATTCACATCAACTACCTATCCTCATTTCACCATCAACTACCACTCCTCATTCACATCAACACTCTCATCCACTCCATCCATCTCAACATCAACACCGATCCTCCATTCACATCAACACCTGATTCCTCCATTTCACACAAACTACCTGAAGGTGAGAGGTTGGGGGTTGAAATGCAGATGGGGTTGAGAGGTTGGGTTGAGAGGCTCGGGGTTGAGGATGCTAGAGTTGAAGGTTGGGCTTGAGAGGCTGGGGGTTGAGAGGCTGGGGGGGGGGGGGTGAGAAGGTGGGTTGCATATGAGGGGGTTAAGGTTGTGGCGTGAGAGGCTGGGGGGAGAGAGGATGGGGATAGAGGCTGGGGTGTGATATGTTGGGGGATGAGATGCTAGAGGATGAGTGCAGGGGGGTGAGAGGCTGGGGTGAAGACTGGGGTTGGAGAGGGGGGGTGGAATGCGAAGAGAGCTGGGGGGTGAGAGGGGGAGAGGCTGGGAAAGAGGACTGGGGGTGAGAGGCTGGGGGTGAGAGGCTGGGGGTGAGCGTGGAGGGGGATAGAGGCGGAGGATGAAGTGCTGGGGTTGGAGAGCTGGGGGAGTGAGGGCGGAGGATGAGTGCTGGGGATTGAGAGTGTTGGGAGAGAGGATTGGGGATGGGGGGTGAGAGGCTGGGAGACGAGGCTGGGCCAGGGGTAGACCAGGGAGCAGCAGCATTACTTTGTATCTGTTGTGAGCAATTGGTTATCAGCACATGGCTCTAATAATGCCAACAGGGAGAGTGAGATATGGTGCAAGTCTGTGATGGAGGGGTTGGAGTGGGGGTTTCCAAAGGGCTCCTGTGTTGTTTTGTCAAGAGCCCCGGGGCAGCTGAGTATAAACACCTGTTTAATTAACTCTGAAGTGGCGTCGGTAATTGGAGTTCCTTGGCTTGTGGACGCACCTATTGAACATAAACTGTAGAGAGGAGGCCTGGCTGTGGACCAGCCTATGAACAACTGAGAGAGGAGGCCTGGCTGTGGACCAGCCTATGAACAACTGAGAGAGGAGGCCAACAAAGACAGCAGATGCACAACAGAGATTGCAGGAAGAGATGGAAAGCCCAGGGGCACAGGCAAATGGAAAATATGAGAATCATGAAAATCTGTAAGGGAAGACCTACCCTGTTTTAAACAAGTCAAGGAGTTACAGTGCTCTAAGCCCATTCAGGATTAACATGGGTAGTATAATCATTTTTGGGACGTCATCCTCTGCTGCTGTAATTAACACAGAAAACTATATTTTCTCTTGCATATATCTGGGGATAACATCATTATATAACCCTTTACTGGTGTTATGTTGATTTGAAACTGTTTCGTTTTTAAGGTCACAGATAATGAATGCTATTTAGAATCAGAATTAACAAATTATTTGTTATCTTGTTTTTGTTTTAATTAGGTTACAAATGCCAGCCATGTCTTCTGTTACATTAGCTGTCATTTTCCACATGAAGATTTGACAGAGGCAGGGTGTAATTAATCTGCTTTAAAGGAGTTGATGGCAGCGCAACAACAAAGTCAGAGATCTGGTTTATCCTGGAACTGGTGTCATAATGCAGTGTTTCCCAACCCTGGTCCTCGAGTACCTCTAACAGTACACAGCTGCGTTGTAGCCCTTGGCAAACACACCTCATTCAACTCATTGAGGGCTTGATGATTAGTTGACCGTTTGAATCAAGTGTGATTGTCCAGAGTTGCAATGTGTACTGTTGGGGATACTGGAGGACCAGGGATGGGAAACACTGTCATAGTATGTGTCAAAACCTAAATCAGACAGACAAAGAAACTCATTCTGTCTTCCTGGATGTCTGTGTTCCGTTCTGTGTTGAGCCTGATTCAGAACCTTGTCTGTGTCTATATGTGCTTGGTTCTGTTTGTCTTGTTGCCTCCCCTTGATTCTGTTTGTCTTGTTGCCTCCCCTTGGTTCTGTTTGTCTTGTTGCCTCCCACTTGAATTCTGTTTTGTTGTGTTGTTGTCATGTGCAGGAGCAGAGCAGAACTCACGTGTTTTGTGTTAAACTTTACACAGGCGGACAGATGAGAGAAGTGTTTGGTAATGAGGAAGTCCCCGAGCATGGGCCTTAAGGTACTGTCCCAGCTTGCTTCTAACTACACATACAGGACCGGTAGGGAGCAGGACTCTCCATTCATGTGGAACGCCTCTCTCCAACTAGTGTCTCTCTACTGCCTGTTTCCTGTCGCCTCAAAGTTATTGTGGTACACATGGATATATCTTGCTCTTTATTTTGTCTTTTTCGTCTATATCCGGTTACCTATAATCTCGTATGTTCCACCCCTTCAAACATGTGCTCCCAAGGAGATATACTTGTTCTGCCAGACTGACTGCCTTGACACAGCATTCAACAATCGCTCTATGGTCTGTTATCTGAATATGTAGTGTCAGATACGATCCAAGACCGTAATACTAAGAGCAAAGGGAATAGGGGTCATACTGCTACCAGCCGCTATGCACGTTCTTGTCCATGGGTGAGTTTAGAACCAAAATACTACACAAAGGCTGTTTAGGAACACTCCCCGGCAATTTGGAATTTGCTTTTAAAATATACAGGACATTTTCTGCCGAATCTGTCTTGTTTAGCTTATCCCAATTCCCGATAAGTCTCCGGAGGATTCCACATTGAGGAGATCAGACAGTTCCTTCCGAATGCAGATCGTAGGACCTCATTTCAAGGAGTCCTCTCACGCTTGCGATAGCGTGCTTCCACTAGCACTCCTTTTATTAACCGCTCCGACGGCCTCAGACGTACCACCTGTCCCAACGCCCAAAAATTAAGGACTAATCTCCATCGATTGTGTCTAGCCTTTCCCTGAAGCATCCTTACTAAATGTACGTGAGTGCTGCGTCCGAGCCAGCGTGCTTGGATTTACTCTGGTCTTACCCACGGCTACCCATGCTGCGATAGAGGCCACAGCGCCACTCGCCCAACTGGCACCCATGTCCACACCATTAGTCCACTGAACCCCAGACCACTGTTTGGCCATTTCCTCCTCCCTTCACACCACTCCAGACTAGCTTGCATCGTTGTCGCAAGAGTTGAAAATCTGGACCCTACAATCAGCCTCGGGCCCCGCCGAACCAACTCTTTCTGGACTCGTTCTCATATTCTAAAAATTTCCGCCGAAGTTTTGGGACCCCACTTTTCACATTGACGGGCATGTTTACGCTGGCTTAGCCACACATCATCTGTTCCGGTATACACTCCGTCTGAGAATCCACATTAGAGATTTGGGACTGAAGCTGGCCAGAGTGCAGGCTACATGTTGCCCAGCCCTACCTTACAAAAGGAGGTAAAGCATACTGATTCTAGAGCGGCGAGAAGAAGGTGTTATCAATTTAAAAGAAACTGATTCTTTAGCATCAATATCTAATCGGCTGTCAACAGCATATTATAGCTTAAGGTGTGCGTATCACGAGATGAGTGTGTGTCGCTCAGGTTTAGTGACTTGATGTTAACCATATGCACGGAGCTCTGTTGTTCGGAATTGATTCGCTCTGTGTGTGTTGTGTGTGGTGTGTGTAACGTTCGTATCGGTTATGTCAGATGTTGCTGTGTGCCTGCTGAGTCTGTCGATTGTGGTGTGTGGGGGGTGTGTATGCTCGTGTGTTCGATCGTGCTTGTGGATGGCTCGTGAGAAGGGTATCAGAGACAGTAGTTATTAGAGTGGTAGGACTTAGTGTGCGTAGGTTGGGATAAAATCGCATCCATACTGACTGGTAGTGGTGCTCCCATAACGACTCCCTCACTCTGCCCTGCCCATCATGGTCCCTCTTAGGAGTGGTTCTAGCCAGTCATGGCTGTCGGGAGGCATGAGGAACTCCCATTCTGCACCACACACAGCAGGAGGACTACACACCACGACGCAGCATGGGGACACAACTACCACAGAGCCTAGGAGATAGACAACCCTTCAGTCTGACAGTTCTCTCCCATTGAGACTGACAGCCTCCCCTGCGGATCCATAAAAGAAACTGATTGACACACTGTGGTAACTTCTTGTCCAGGATTATTATTGTCCTCAGTCAGAGTTCCTCGTTGGATGTTATTTTTGAAGACTGTTGGATCTTGATACAGCCAGGATGTGGGTTGGGGTGGTCTCTCCCCGGAGGGGTATAGGGTGGGTGGGCAGTGGCACCCTCTGAGCTGGCACTGCTGAGTGTGTTGTGCTGCCTGTGCCAGATGGGCATAGGGGCATGGTACTTGCCGTGTCCGTGTGATGAGAGTGTGCCAGGGGTCTCAGTCTCTGTGGTGTTTATTCCGACAGACACGGGCGCTGCCGTCAGGACGGGGCAGTGAAGGGGCCGCCGGCCCCACCTCAGAACACGAGATGACAACTCCCTGAGCTACACAGGTACTGATGCTGCTTCCGGTTACTATGGTCAACCTCTTTCCTTGTGTGTGAGTGAGTGTGTGTGTGTGAGTGGTTGTAGTGTGTGTGTGGTGTGTGTGTGGTGTGTGTGTGTGTGTGTGTGTGTGTGTGTGTGTGTGTGTGTGTGTGTGTGATGGTGTGTGTGTGTGTTGTGGTGTGTGTGTGTGTGTGTGTGTGTGTGTGTGTGTGTGGGTGTGTGTGTGTGTGTGTGTGTGTGTGTGAAATAAGTTCATGAATAATGGTAAATTTTCAATTCATGAATTGCCCTTCAAATCATCTCCTGAATTGACTCAGTTAAATGTTTCCAAGGACTCTGTCATGTCCAGTCTCCTCTCCCTCTTATTGCAACACACACTTTTCTATCAGAGGTTCTCTTGAGTTTTGTCATGTTCTCTCCATCCTATCCATCCATCTGTAAGTCTTTATGCTGCTCAAAGTTGTATTTGTGAAACATTAGTCATTCATAATGTGAGGTTGGAGGAATTGATTAGGTGAGGCACAATAGTGACTAATGGAAGGACGTGGGTTTTAAAGTTGTAATCGTGACATTATTTTCTGCATAGCAACTGTCATATTCTTTCTGAACTTGGAGTGAAGAAATGGCAGATCATATGAAACATATTCTGTCACACCTGGTATATAAACCTCTTATCCTCTATAGTTATCGGAGATTACAATATGCATTTTGGGGATGATCTTAGTGTAGACATCTTCTATATAAACATGAAGAATTCCCCTGTTCACTGCATACCATGTTAATGCACAGAACACTGTGAGTAACTAAGGCAAACTGCCTGTGTCTCCCTCTGAGCTCCAACACTAGCTAAGAGAAACGGAATCAAACATGTTGATCATTTTGTGAATACATTACCAGAGACAAGAGAATAGGTTTCCATTTGTGAGTACAGAAAGAGGAGATGTGTGGGAGAACGAGGTGCAGAGTGGTGTTTCAATTGACATAGACGGTGTCTCCCAGGGTCAGAGGGCTCTGTGGGGTGATGAGGAATAGGAAATGCAACCAACGTGAGAGACTGAGCTAACATACACGCACGCACGCACGCACGCACGCACGCACGCACGCACGCACGCACGCACACACACACACACACACACACACACACACACACACAGGGACATGGTCTGGAGCTGATTACAGATGAGGCGTGTGTTTGGTTTGTTTTTGCATCGTCTTCCTGACATGAGGGGAATAGAATTGTCTCCACTGTGTTGTCAGTGTGTGTGAGAAGCCCTGGTGATTTACCGGACCTCACACACACAGCCTCTCTCAGCTCCAGGAAGTCTCCTGCAGAAACAGGAAGTTCAATATGAACTGCTAGAGCCATTACCAGGGTCCATCACTGTGTGTGGTGGAGAATAGGATAGGATCGCCAAGAAGGAAAGGTTTAGTACCCCAGTAAATATGGGGATCGCTGCCAGTGTCACAGAAACATCTGAAAATGATATAATCTAAAGCTGATACAGACTGGTATGTCTGTATTGCTTCACCGTTTCTGGACCTTGACATACAGAACATGGACTAGCTAAAATCCACTATTTCTGTATTGTTGTGTCACTATTAGATTGTAACTGAATACAAATCAGAGTTACATATTGCTCTTTAAAACTGTTTGCCCTGTCTTGGCATGATTCATGTGAAGATTTAATCTGGAAAAATCATATAATTTCTGCCTCGCTGCATATGGGTTCATGGTCAGGGTGTGAGGCGTTTAAACCTGTTTGAGTGGCCCCCTCATTAATCTGCAATAATGAAAGTTCCAGGAGTTCATCTTTAATCCGTCCGTTTAATGCCGTCCGTGCATGGAAGGAGGGAAATCGATCTGTCCCAGTCAGGGACATGGGACTATTAGGTGCCCTAATAATTCAGTCTGCTGCTGATAGGACAGAGTGGACTGCAGCCAAGGACTCCATTTACACACAGCCTGCCTGGGTTGAACTGCAGATTACTTTGAAAGCTGCCACTTTTTAGCAGGAGTAAAATTGAAGTTCACCTTGAGAGGGCCACACGGTAAAGTATCGGATCCTTCATGTGGTTCACTGCTTTTATTGTTGCCATTGAACCCCCTTGTGATCATTGTGTCCTTGATTGAGAAACAAGTCCATTGATTAAGAGGTAAATCTCACCATGTGGCTGAGGTAAGTGGCAGATCCCAACAGACAACAGAGGACATTGAGCTGAATGAGAGCAGGGTGATATCTGTCCCCAGGAGAGGACAGGTTCGCTGTGACACCACTCCATACAGGGCCCTACAGAAGTATGATGCAGTCTGACCTTTGTATTCAGGTTCTCTCAGAGTACCAAACGTGTCCGTATACGCACAACAATCTATTGGACCGTTGGCTTTCAAACTGTTCAAATTCTAAACGCAGCTCAAGCTTTTTTCTCCAACTGTCAACACAATCAAATGAATAGAGGACACATACCGGAGACTCGTTGGTTGGGAATTGTTGGGAGGTGCATTTATGGTTTGTGCGTACCCCGCGGATGGTGGTCTCAGAGCCACATTCTAGATTCATGCTTTAGGGTTACTGTAAATAAATTACACTTTACTCATAGTTATAACACGTATCTATCTAATATGAGCAGGTTGTATGTTCATTGTTACATGTCCACGGTGATAACTACTAGGATAATAACAGATTGGAATCGCTTGATGTGTTGATGAATGACTATAAAGCCTTTATTATCAGCCTAACTGTGTCTATGGATGATCTCAAAATACCATTATATAACTTTCAATCTATGGCAGCACACTCTTGACCTGAAGTTTACCTGTTAAGATTGGTGTTTTTATGCTCCTCTAACAGACTTGATTATTACTCTCAGCAGCCAGCCAGCCAGCCTGCCAGTCAACCAGTCAGCCAGTCAGTCAGCAAGCCAGTCAGCCAGTCAGCCTGCCAGCCAGCCAGAAAAAACCGAGAGAGAGATAAAGGCATTGTAATGTGAATGTCATGAAATAAAGGAGAGCGATCAGACCGGATCTCAAAAACAGAATAATTAAAGGTTTGCATGTTAAACCCCCAGCAGACTTGGCAGTTATGTTAGTGCCAACACGGGAGCGCACTGTTAGTTGGCGTGGAGACAGCACACCCAGAACGAGAGAAAGTGAAGGAGTGACAGCTCAGGTGTCTGTGAGTTTCTGTTGTCGTGCTATAATGACTGCTAGGTCTTGAGCTTGACTTTAGTAGCAGTCCATGCGCAGAGTTCATTTGCTAACTCACGAGGTCAGACTCAGACTTAACGCATGTGCGTCTGTCACACTCGACAAAGGATGACAGCGGTCACAGCGGGACGATCTATTTGTCGTGTTTCTGGAATAAAGACGCAGAAGAAAGTGAGGAAATTGAAGGGTCGCGCACGGCCTCGTGATTGGCTGTAGAACGGAATGGGTTTGCAGCCGCTATATTCAAAAATATTGTCTCCATGCGTGTGGCTAGGATAGTTGGTCTAGTAGGTCAGTACACATGCACTCAGCTAATAACCTATGGGAATAATGGGAAATTGAGAGGTGATCACGGTGGCCTGACAATTGAACAGAGAGGATAGATGTTGAGTCTTCTGTAGCTGTATGCTGGGATGTAGATTGAGGTATGTCGGGGCAGATGCAAGCGCTGTCTAAGCGATCACTGGGTACTTCTGGGCTGTCTGTATCTTATCATGTTCTGGCTTCAGGGAGAAGTATAATGGCTATAGATTGTCTTGCGTGGTCATAGTATGGAGCCTTTGTCACATAGGTTTCGAGTCGCTACCTACTAATTAAAGATGGATTGTGTTGGAGGGCTGGGTTGTTGATTTATTCGTAAATGGCGGTTCCTAGGTTGGTGTTGGTGTTGCGGCTGGCGAGTGTGTGGGTCGGAGGATAGGGTTTATGGGGTTCCTTCATTATTTGTTTTATTGCACTGGGATTGATTTTGGGAGGTGGGAGCGGGGTGACAAGACTTTAGTGCGCGCGTCGTGCTTTCATGGGATGACAATTTAATAAATGATTAGAAGGATGTACATGTATTAGACTAAATCATTTCGTTCTCTCCTCTCGTTACATATCCCTGCTCTGGCTTTTTGAGTCGCCACCTGAAACCGAATTCGGCTGCTGCCTGTTGTCAAGCCCCGCACATACAATTGAGACAAGTGGATCTGGCTACGGTGTGCTCCCTGGTGTGGTGTAGTCCACAACAACCTCCTTCATGGCTCATTAATGTGGCCGGTGGGCTCATGATTGCAGGGAAAAAGAGCGGTGTTTGTCGTGTGTAGTCAGCCGTCTCTCTGAACGTCCCATTCTCGAAAGAGCGTTCACAAAGCCCCACTGCCTGGAGTGACAACATAGT
>NW_019943375.1:95235-99135 GCF_002910315.2 Salvelinus sp. IW2-2015 | reverse complement strand
CAGCCGCTCTCTCTCACGTCCCACTCGATACAGAGCTGTTCCACAAAGCCCCCCCCCCCCTGGAGTGACAACATAGAGAGCTGATCCAGCTTGGAGGAGCGATCCTACTTCAGATGTAATTGCCTTTAACCCGGCACGGCTGTCCTGCAGAAGACTCCCCCACAGCCTGTTTTGTGTAAGGCCACAGAGCCTGGATGGTGACCTTGTTCCCTGTCCAATCTCTTTTCATCTCTCTGATCCTCACAGCTTAACTTACCGCTGTCCCAGGAAATAGCTCTATTAGCCATTCCACTCAGAGCTGGGCCGGCCTAATGCTGTCAAGAGGGGTTGGAGTGGGGATAAGATTGGGTAAAATAAAGAGAGAGAAATGGGGTTTAAAAAGAGGGAGAACGGGGTTAGATTATTCAAATCCAAATATCAAATCAAGTCAAAATATTGGTCACGTACACAGTTTTAGCAGATGTTATAGCAGGTGCAGCCAAATGCTTGTGTTACTAGCTCCTAACAGTGCAGTAAAAATGTCAAACAAGTACACAAATAATAATTAAACCTAGAAACAAGAAAATCCATGTTTGAGGTTCAGGGTTAGAGGAATTACATTGGTTTAATGGCTGATGTTATGATTATCATGGAAGGAAAGGTGTAAAGTGGGTCTGATTTTGCTAAGTGCTAATAACCAGCTCCGCCTCCTGTCCTCCCCAACACCCATCTCATATCCAAACAGAGAGACTCCTGGGTAATTACAGTGTTTTTCTGCCTATCATGTGAATAGGCTACACTCTGCACCAGCTGTGGGGAGAGAGGGAGGGAGGGAGGGAGGAGGGAGATTTAATGCCTCCCTTTGTATTGTGCCTGGATGTCCATACGGTGTCTTCATGACTGTCAGGCAGGTGCATTTTTGATTACCCAAATTGAAGGGTACAGCATGTAATATTCAGTGGTGGAAAAAGCACCCAACTGTTAAACTTGAGTAAAAGTAAAAATACCTCAAGTAAAAGTGAAAGTCACCCAATAAAATATTACTTGAATGAAAGTCTAAAGTATTTGGTTTTAATTGTACTTCAGTATCAAAAGTAAATGTAATTGCTAAAATATACTTGTATCAAAAGTAAAGGAAAAGTACATATAATTTAAAATTCCTTATAATAAGCAAACCAGATGGCACCCTTTTCTTGTTTTTATTTATTTATTTATGGATAGCCAGCACACCAACACTTAGACATCATTTATAAATGAAGCATGTGTTTAGTGAGTAGGGAGGCAGTAGGGATGACCAGGGATGTTCTCTTAATAAGTGAGTAAATTAGACCCCTTTCCTGTCCTGCTAAGCATTCAAATTGTCACGAGTACTTTTGGGTGTCAGGGAAAATGTATGGAGTAGGAAGTCTATTATTTTTTTTAGGAATGTAGTGAAGTAAAAGTAAAAATAGTTCATGATATAAATAGTAAAGTAAAGTACAGATACCCCCAAAAACTACTTAAGTAGTACTTTAAAGTATTTTTACTTAAGTACTTTACACCACTGGTAATATTAAGAAAAGTAATCCAGTGATGAGGATCTCTTTGTCTTGTTGTTTTTAGTGCATCACTGTCACTGCTGATTTCATTAGCTAGGTTGTTGCCATGGTTGGGGTGTTCGTTCCCCCGCCCTGTGTGGTCCTCTAACCAGTCCTCCACCTTGACACAATGGAGAGATCAGAGGGAGCTGGGTGGGAGAGGATAGCCCCTGTAGCCTCAACATTAGCCTAAAGGTGTGCTGGGATGTGCTGAGGGTTCTGATAGCAATGCTCCCAGGCTTCCCATCATGTCTGGACTTGTGACTTGTGATCACACATCAGCTTTATTTGTTTATGCAGTTGAAAAAGAGGTCAGTGTTCGGCAGTATTCTCTGTTGCTCTGTGAGGGGTGGCCTAGTATAGCAAAGTATAGTATATTATCGTAAATGATAAACTGGGTGGTTTGAATTCTGATTGGCTGAAAGCTGTGTTATATGAGACTATGTACCATGGGTATGACAAAACATTTGTTTTTACAGTTCTAATTACTTTGGTAACCAGTTTATAACAGCACCTCGGGGGTTTGTGGGATATGGCCAATATATTATTGCTTAATTATAGTATAGTATATTATATTATAATATAGTATAGTATAGTAAAGTAAAGTATAGAATATTATAGTATAGTAAAGTATAGTATAGTATAGGGGTTGGTGTGATGAGGCAGATGAGGCCTGTGCTAGGTCCCTGGCTGGCAGCAGTGAGACACAAGGAAGCCTCCAGCGATGATAAAGATAGGGCCCACCTCCTCAGGTTAGTACAGACATGAATGTCCTGGACAGGTGCATGTGTACATTATTTATGAGCCCAGAGAGAGTACAGACACCCACACACCTGGGCCAGGTGTGGATTACCCAGGTAACACGGCTAATGTCTTCAACGAGCCCCTTTCACACAGACTCACAGCTACATGGAAACAGTGCTGTACAAAGTTAGATGTTTGGAAATAGCACTCAAAGCTCTCTGCCAAAATTGAAAATCATTTGAAATAAATAGCTTCTACTCATCAGTTTATTGTTTATTAAGACGTCGTTGAAAATAGATTAAAAAAATTCAAATAGTGAACTGTTATTGAAGTTTGGTTCCTGAATGGACTGCCTTCAATTCGAATTGACCCCCAGCCCTGGAATCAGTCAGCCAGAGGAGGCTGGTGGGAGAAAATGTGGGAGGACGGGCTCATTGTAATGGCTAGAATGGAATGAATGGAATGGTATCAAACACATCAAACATATGGAAACCACACGTTCCATTAATCCCATTCCAACAGTCACAATGAATCCATCCCACTATAGCTCCTCCCACTAGCCTCCTCTACAGTCAGAGCACGTGTCTGCTAAGCCTCCTGGTCAATTAGGCCTCTTTATGAGTCCACAGACACCCTGCAGCTCTGCTCTGTCTTCCAGCTAGCTTTACAGGAGAGATGAGTCCCGTAACTGTCAGCTTTATGATTAGGACAACTGTTACTCATGTTAATGGATACGTATGAAGCTGCACAGTCGCACGCCTCGCACAGATGAACACTATGTCTGTGGCTCTCTGTCAGTGCTGTGCTGGGAGAGGGGTGTCAGTGGTCGCTGGCTGTGGTTCAGCACCTGTTCTCAGGACATTGGCGCGTGGTGTGAGGTCATCAGAACTAGATCTTCCACCGATCACATTTACTACATTCATCACAGAGACAGTTTGTTATGGCAGGTGATCGCACCGGGGAGAGAGAGAAGAGCCGTTTTATTTGAGAAATGAAGGGAATGCTTTTAGCATGAAMCACTGTGTTGTGTTGTCCTCTGCTCTGGGTCCATAGAGAGAGATCAGTCACTGTGGTTGGGCCTCCCTCAAACCATTCCCTCAACCACTGAACAATGATATTATAAGTATACAATTGGAAACGTTCAAGCAGCAGTGTAGAATCACTTGGAAAACCACAAAAAGAAAATGGCCGACTTCATTTCCATTTCTGTGGCAGTATAGGTCATTGATCTCAGCTTTTTTTTAAATAACCCACTGTGCCAAGACATCAATTCAAAGACTATTTCACGTTGGTTCAGTTTAATTAAAATGACGTGGAAGCAATGTTGATTCAACCAGTGTGTGCCCAGTGGGTAGTGTTAGGTCTGAGAACATGGGTGTTTCTCAATATGCAACCGTGCTCCACACTCTCATGCTCCGAGTGCATTCTCCGACCACGTTCTCTTCAGTATGTTCTTATGATGATGAGGGTGTGGAGAATGGATAAAACAATACATTTGAGAAGCACTCGAACTCCCCCTACTGTATTAACTCCCACTCCCTCTACTGTATTACCTCCCCCTACTGTATTACCTCCCACTCCCCCTACTGTATTACCTCCC
>NW_019943375.1:83336-93594 GCF_002910315.2 Salvelinus sp. IW2-2015 | reverse complement strand
CCCCCTACTGTATTGCAAGATAGATTTAAAATCGTTTTGGGTACCTAGCTAACAATTCTTCATTGCTATCTGGCTAGCCAACAATACTAGTAGTTAGCCAGTTAGCCCTATTGACTTATTATGTGCTCTACGGTACGTAGGCAGGTAAACATGCAAAAATGAACACAGCATGTACTTATTAACGTACCTAGATAAAATATTGTAGTCAGGCAACATATGAGATGTGAAGAGGTAACATTTCACACATTTCGTAAGAAATGTGTATTTTCTCTCGCTACAGCTCAAATAATGGCCGACATTGATTTCAATACATTTTCAATAATTTTTTAAGTGGTTGCGTCATATTTCTTTGCATACAGTGCATTCGGAAAGTATTCGTACCCCTTGAATTTTTCAACATTTGTTACGTTACAGCCTTATTCTAAATGGATTAAGTTTTTTTCCCATCGTCAATCTACACACAATACCCCATGATGACAATGTAAAAACGGCTATTTAAAAGAAAAAAAATGAAATATCACAATTACATAACTATTCAGACCTTTTACCCAGTACTTTGTTGAAGCACCTTTGTAAGCGATTACAGCCTTAGAGCCTCAACTCTTCTTGGGTATGCCGCTACAAGCTTGGCACACCTGTATTTGGGGAGTTTCTCCCATTCCTCTCTGCCGATCCTCTCAAGCTCTGTTAGGTTGGCTGGAGAGTGTCGCTGCGCAGCTGTTTTCAGGTCTCTCCAGAGATGTTCGATCGGTTTCAAGTCCGGGCTCTGGCTGTGCCACGCAAGGACATTCAGAGACTTGTCCCAAAGCCACTCCTGCATTGTCTTGGCTGTGTGCTTTTAGGGTTGTTGTCCTGTTGGAAGGTGAACCTTCGCCCCAGTCTGAGGTTCCTAAATGCTCTGGAGCAGGTTTTGATCAAGGATCTCTATGTACTTTTCTCCCTTCATCTTTCCCTCAATCCTGACTAGTCACCCAGTCCCTGCCGCTGAAAAACATCCCCACAGCATGATGCTGCCACCACCATGCTTCACCATAGGGATGGTGCCAGGTTTCCTCCAGACGTGACACTTGGAATTCAGGCCAAAGAGTTCAATCTTGGTTTCATAAGACCAGAGAATCTTGTTTTTCATGGTCTGAGAGTCCTTCAGGTACCTTTTGGCAAACTTCAAGTGGGCTGTCATATGCCTTTTACTGAGGAGTGGCTTCTGTCTGGCCACTCTACCATAAAGGCCTCACTGGTAGAGTGCTGCAGAGATGATTGTGCTTCTGGAAGTTTCTCCCATCTCCACAGAGGAACTCTGGAGCTCTGTCAGAATGACCATCGGGTTCTTGGTCATCTCCCTGACCAAGGCCCCTCTCCCCCGATTGCTCAGTTTGCACGGACGGTCAGCTCTAGGATGAGTCTTGTTGATACTAAAGTTCTTCCATTTAAGAATGATGGAGGCCACTGTGTTCTTGGGGACCTTCAACGCTGCAGAAATGTTTTGGTAGCCTTTCCCAGATCTGTGCCTCGACACAATCCTGTCTCAGAGCCCTACAGACAATTCCTTTGACCTCATGGCTTGGTTTTTGCTCTGCCATGCACTGTCAAATGTGGGACCTTATATAGACAGGTGTGTGCCTTTCCAAATCATGTCCATTCAATAGAATTGACCACAGGTGGAACCCAATCAAGTTGTTGAAACATCTGAAGGATGATCAATGGAAACAGGATGCAACTGAGCTCAAATTCGAGTCTCATAGCAAAGAGTCTGAATTCTTAAGTAAATAAGGTTTTTCTGTTTAATATTTTTAAGAAATTTGCAAAAAAATCAAAAAATCTGTTTTTGTTTTGCTTTTATGTGGAAACAAAATGTGGAAAAAGGGAAAGGATCAGATTACTTTCCGAGTACAAACCGAATTGCAGAACGTTCGTGCTCTGTTTCGCATACTTTGATTTGGACTCATACCCCGACCCTCCCTTGCTCCAATTTGTGTGCTTGGAGCACAGTTGTATGCATTTTGAGAAACACCCCATGTCTTTAGCCAACTGACCCTGACAACCAATGGCTATTCTGCAGCACTCACAGCATTTTTGCATCTCTTATCAAGGCTAGTTGCTTCAAAATAGACACCAAATTTAAAAAGTATACTGCATAGCTGTCACGTTCCTGACCTGTTTTTCCTTTTTCTTGTATTTATTTAGTTGGTCAGGGCGTGAGTTGGGGTGGGTTGTCCATGTGTTATTTTTCTATGTCGGGTTGTTTGTGTTCGGCCGGGTATGATTCTCAATCAGAGGCAGAGGAAGAGGATTACGACGACCGTTACAGAACCACCCACCAATCTAGGACCAAGCGGAGTGTAAAAGGGCAGCGACAGCAGCAACAGAGGACACAGGACTCGTGGACTTGGGAGGAGATCCTGGACGGCAAAGGACCCTGGGTTCAGGCAGGAGAATATCGCCGTCCCAAGGCGGAGTTGGAGGCAGCGAAGGCAGAGAGGCGCTGGTATGAGGAGGCAGCGCGGTGACGTGGTTGGGAGCCCGAGAGTCAGACCCAAAAATTTCTTGGGGGGGGCACACGCGGAGTGTGGCAAAGCCGGGTAGGATACCTGAGCCAACTCCCCGTGCTTACCGTGGAGTGAGAGYGCGTCGTACTGGTCAGACACCGTGTTATGCGGTAAAGCGCACGGTGTCCCCAGTACGCGTGCTTAGWCCAGTGCGGGCTATTCCACCTTGCCGCACTGGCCGGGCTAGGTTGGGCATCGAGCCGGGTGTCATGAAGCCGGCCCAACGCATCTGGCCTCCAGTGCGTCTCCTCGGGCCGGCGTACATGGCACCAGTCTTACAGATGGTGTCCCCGGTTCGCCAGCATAGCCCAGTACGGGCTATTCCACCTCGCCGCACTGGCAGGGCTACGGGAACCATTCAACCTGGTAGGTTTGGGGAGGCTCGGTGCTCAAGAGCGCGTGTCCTCCTTCACGGTCCGGTATACCCGGAGCCACCTCCACGTACCAGTCCTCCGGTGGCAGCCCCCCGCACCAGGCTGTCTCTCCGGGTTCTCTCTCCAGCTGCTCCCACCTGTCCAGCGCTGTCAGAGCCTTCCTCCTCTCCAGCGCAGCCTGAGTCTGAACTGCCTGCCTTCCCAGCGCTGTCTGAACTGCCTGCCTTCCCAGCGCTGTCTGAACTGTCTGCCTGCCCAGCGCTGTCTGAACTGTCTGCCTGCCCAGCGCTGCCGTATGGCCAGAGCCGTCCAGCCAGGACCAGCCAGAGCCGTCCAGCCAGGACCAGCCAGAGCCGTCCAGCCAGGACCGCCAAGCAGCCGTCCAGCCAGGACCCGCCAGAGCCGTCCAGCCAGGACCGCCAGAGCCGTCCAGCCAGGACCCGCCAGAGCCGCCCAGCCAGGATCCGCCAGAGCCAGCCAGCCAGGATCGCGCCAGAGCCAGCCAGCCAGGATCCGCCAGAGCCAGCCAGCCAGGATCCGCCAGAGCCAGTCCGGTGCTGCCCTTAATCTAGTGGGGTTGATTGGGAGGGTGGCCATTGGGAGGAGGCCAAGGAAGCGGGGTTTGACTATGGTGGGTGGGGACCACGACCAGCGCCAGAGCCGCCACCGTGGACAGACGCCCACCAGACCCTCCCCTAGACTTTATGCTGGTGCGCCCGGAGTTCGCACCTTAAGGGGGGGTTATGTCACGTTCCTGACTGTTTTTCCTTTTTCTTGCATTTATTTAGTTGGTCAGGGCGTGAGTTGGGGTGGGTTTGTCCATGTGTTATTTTTCTATGTCGGGTTGTTTGTGTTGGCCAGGTATATTCTCAATCAGAGGCAGCTGTAAATCGTTGTCCCTGATTGAGAATCATACTTAGGCAGCCGGGGTTCACGTGTGTGTTTGTGGGTGGTTGTATCTCGTGTCTGTATTCATGCCACACGGGACTGTTTGTCGGTTCGTTTCTCTTTTGTCATTTTGTTTCGTTAGTGTTCCATTTATTTTGTTAATAAATAATCATGGACACAAACCACTCTGCATATTGGTCTGATCCTTCTCGCCTCTCCTCCTCGTCCGAGGAAGAGGATTACGACGACCGTACATACACATCTGAAAGTAAAATCATGGAATTTAGAAATATATAAATATTAGGATGAGAAATGTCGGAATGGTATACAGTATAGACATATGAAATTAGTAAGCAGTATGTAAACATTATTAAAGTGAATAGTGTTCCATTATTAAAGTGACCAGTGATTCCATGTCTATGTATACAGGGCTGCAGCCTCTAAGGTGCAGGGTTAAGTAACCAGGTGGTAGCCGGGTAGTGATGGCTATTTAACAGTCTGATGGACTTGAGATAGATGTTTTTCAGTCTCTCTGTCCCAGCTTTGATGCACCTGTACTGACCTCGCCTTCTATATGATAGCTGGGTGAACAGGCCGTGGTTGATTTTCGAGTGGTTGATTTTCTTTTTTATATTTTTGGCCTTCCTGTGACATTGGGTGCTGTAGGTGTCTTGCAGGGCAGGTAGTTTCCCCCCAGGGATGCGTTGGGCAGATCGCACCACCCTCTGGAGAGCCTTGCGGTAGCGGGCGGTGCAGTTGCCATACCAGGCGGTGATACACACTGACAGGATGCATTCAATTCTGCATCTATAAAAGTTTGTGAGGGTCTTAGGAGCCAAGATGAATTTCTTCAGCCGCCTGAGGTTGAAGAGGCACTGTACGGGTGGACCATTTCAGATTGTCAGTAACGTGTACTCTGAGGAACGAAGCTTTTCACTTTCTCCTCTGCGGTCCCGTCGATGTGGATAGGGGTGTGCTCCCTCTGCTGTCTTGTGAAATCCAAGATCAGCTCCTTTGTTTTGTTGACGTTGAGGGAGAAGTTATTTCCTGACACCACTCTGCCAGGGTCCTCACCTCCTCCCTGTAGGCTGTCTCGTCATTGTTGGTAATCAGGATCAGCGTAGTGGAGGTGTTGTTTCCTACCTTCACCACCTGGGGGAGGCCAGTCAGGAAGTATAGGACCCAGTTGCACAGGGTTCAGACCCAGAGCCCCAAGCTTAATGATGAGCTTGGAGGGTACTATGGTGTTGAAGGCTGAGCTATAGTCAATGAACAGTATTCCTACATAGGTATTCCTCTTGTCCAGATGGGATAGGGCAGTGCGCAGTGCGATGGCGATTGCTTCATCTGTGGATCTATTGGGGCTGTATGCAAATTGAAGTACGTCTAGGGTGTCAGGTAAGGTGCAGGTGAAATGATCCTTAACTAGTCTAAAGCACTTCATGATGACAGAAGTGAGTGCTACAGGGTGATAGTCATTTAGTTCAGTTACCTTTGCTTTATTGGTTACAGGAACAATGGTAGACATCTTGAAGCAAGTGGGGACAGCAGACTGGGATAGGGAGAGATTGAATATGTCCGTAAACTCTCCAGCCAGCTGGTCTGCGCATGCTCTGAGTACGCGGCTAGGGATGCCATATGGGCCGGCAGCTTTGCGAGGTTTAACACGCTTAAATATCTTACGTTGGCCACGGATAAGGAGAGCCCACAGTCCTTGGGAGTAGGCCACGCGGTGGCACCGTGTTATCCTCAATGCGGGTGAAGAAGGTGTTTAGCTTGTCTGGGAGAAAGATGTCGGTGTCCTAAACTTTTCCCTTTGTAGTCCGAGATTGACTATAGACCCTGCCACATACGTCTCGTGTCTGAGCCGTTGAATTCCGACTCCACTTTGTCTCTGTACTGACGTTTTGCCTGTTTGATTGCCTTACGGAAGGAATAACTTCACTGTTTGTATTTGGCCGTATTCCCAGTCGCATTGCTATGGTTAAATGCGGTGGTTCATGCTTTCAGTTTTGCGCGAATGCTGCCATCTATCCACGGTTTCTGGTTTGGGGAGGTTTTAATAGTCACAGTGGGAATAACATATCCTCTACTTTTCCTGATGAGCTTAATCACCATATCTGTGTATTCATCGATGTTATTCTCAGAGGCTACCCGGAACATATCAAAACAATCTTGAAGCATGATTTCTGATTGGTCAAACCAGCATTGAATAGACATCAGCACGGGTACTTCCTGTTTGAGTTTCTGCCTATAGGAGGAGAGGAGAAAGAAAAATTGAGTCGTGATCAGATTTTCGGAAGGGAGTGCGGGGGAGGGTCTTGTAGACCACTGAGTAGCAGTCGTACAATGTTTTTCCAGAGTGTGTACTACGGTCAATGTGTCGGTAGAACTTTGGAAGTCTTTTCCTCATATTTGCTTTGTTAAAATCCACAGCTACAATAAATGCGGCCTCGGGATATGTGGTTTCCAGTTTGCATAAAGTCCAGTGTAGTTCRTTGAGGGCCATCATGGTATCGGCTTGAGGGGAAATTTACACGGCTGTGACTATAACCAAAGGTAATTCTCTTGGGAGGTAATACAGTCGGCATTTGATTTGTGAGGCGTTCTAGGTCGGTTGAACAAAAGGACTTGAGATTCTGTATGTTATCACAATCACACCATGAGTAGTTAATCATGAAACATACAACCCCACCTTTCTTTATTCCTATCTACGCGATGTACCGAGAACAGAGCTGGCTGTATGGACAGGGACAGTATCCCTGATGTCTCTCTGGAAGAAGATCCTCACCCTGATCTTGTCTACTGTATTGTCCAGAGACTGAACATTAGCGAGTAATATACTCGGAAGCGGTGGATGGTGTGCCCGCCTCCTGAGTCAGACTAGAAGTCCACTTTCCGAATACCTCTTCTCTACCGGCTGTGTTTTGGAACAGCTTCTGGAATAAGTTATATTGCCCTGGGGGGTACGAACAAAGGATCCAATTAGGGAAAGTCGCATTCCTGGTCATAATGCTGGTGAGTTACCACCTCTCTGATATCCGAAAGTTATTTCCCGGCTGTATGTAATAACACCCAAAAACATTCTGGGCTATAAATGTAAGAAATAACACACACAAAAAAACAAAATACTGCAAAGTTCCTAAGGCACTAGAAGCAGAGCTGCCATGACTGTTGGCGCCATCTTCCCTTGACAAATAGCAATCATGACATCTCTTAAAAGGTAGAACATGAGTCAGCAATAGCAGTGGAATAACCTCATCGAGCAATGGCATTGTTTGGAGGCACACACACGCACGCACGCACACACCAGCACACACAACACACACACACACACACAACACACACACACACACACACACACACACACACACACACCACCAACACACACACACCAAGCTCCGCGCCCTCACCCAGGGTGTAGGCTACCCAGACAACCTCAATCATGAAAGCTGTTGCAGTTTCCTCCCTCTCTCCTCACCTTTTCCTACCCACTCTCCTGCTCCTCCCTCTCTTCCTCACCCCCACCACAATACCATGTCTCTCCCATACTCTCTCTTTTTCCTCCTCCCCCTCTTCCTCCCCTTCTCCTCCTCCCCTCTTCCTCATCACATGACCATGTCTCTCTCGCTCTATTCCTTTCAGTCCTGCGACTTGGCAGGAAACTCAGCTCTTTTGTCACTGATTTAAGATGTCAACGTTTTCTAAATTTTCTTTAAATTTTTCTGACAGTCTGGTAAAATGAATACCAATGCTAAGCTTTATCACAGGCTTCTGAAGCTAATCTATTTTTTAGCCCAATGTGCTGTAAAATCCCTCTTTATTGTGAGATTATAAAATAATTATTTTCTGGCAGACATTAAATAACGTTTGCTTGACTGAATGTTGGTGTTCAACCTGTTTCTTTGTCAGCATATTCAGTAATTACAAATTGCTTGACTGTTACAAAGTACTGAAAAGAACAGAACACTGGTAATTGATGAAGCAWCAATGTAACTAAGAGGTAAATGAACAACGTTGTGACATCATTCACCATGAGAACACTGGGTTTGTTTTACTTATGGAGCTCCACTGCTGGTCAGGGTCTTGTCCAGCAGCTTGTCATGCTCTGATTGGCTGAGGAGACCATTGTGATGAGGGCCCAATACAGTTGAAGACAAAAGCATCCCTTTGCTCAGTTACTGCTCTCCCTCTCGCTCTGTCATTAAAACCTCTCCAGCCACTAAACCGATCAATTAAACATGAAAACACAATGCTACTTGTTTCTGCCACCATGCTTCTCTATGAGGGAGAGAGAGAGGAGAGAGAGAGGAGAGAGAGAGGAGAGAGAGAGGAGAGAGAGGAGAGAGAGAGGGGACGGGAGCAGGACGTCGGTCATTCAACAAGCTGTGACATGACAATGAGACGAGAGAGAGTCCCAGGGAGTTTGTTTCCTCTAATTGTGTTCAAATCTTGTCAGCCCGTTCTGCCAGTGCAGCCGTGCATGTCAATACACAGCATGGCTACACAGCGTGGCTGCACAGCGTGGCTACACAGCGTGGCTACACGCGAGTGGTGCAACGCGTGGCTGCACAGCGTGGCGCCAAGTCGACACAGCGTGGCTGCACGTCTACAGCCCGTGGCGTAGCGTGACGGGCCTACAGGCTGGGCCTACACAGCGGTACGCACGCTGCCCTGTGCACAGCGTGCTGCTGGGCTGGCCTGACAGCGTGGCTACACAGGCGTGGCTCAACAGCGGCTGCACAGCGTGGCTGCACAGCGTGTGCTAACGGACGCGTGGCTACACAGCGTGGCAGCACAGCGTGGTAGCAACAGCGTGGCTGCAGCAGCGTGGCTGGCGCACAGCCTGGCTGCACAGCGTGGCTACACAGGCCTGGCTTGCACAGCCGTGGCTACACAGCGTGGCTGCACAGCGTGGCTACACAGCGTGGCTAACACGCCTGGCTGCACAGCGTGGCTGCACAGCGTGGCTACACAAGCGTGGCTGCACAGCGATGGGCTGCAGCACCGTGGGCTGCAACAGCGTGGCTCACAGCGTGGCTGACACAGCGTGGCTGCACAGCGTGGCTCACAGCGTGGCTACACAGCGTGGGTACACAGCGTGGCTCAGCGTGGCTACACAGCGTGGCTACACAGCGTGGCTGAACAGCGTGGCTGCACAGCGTGGCTACACAGCGTGGGCTACACAGCGTGGCTGCACAGCGTGGCTGCCAGCGTGGCTACACGGCGTGGTACACAGGCGTGGCTGCACGGCGTGGCTACACGGTCGTGGCTGCACAGCGTGGCTACACGCGTGGCTACACAGCGTGGCTTGCACAGCGTGGCTGCACAGCGTGGCTACCAGCGTGGCTGCAACAACGTGGCTGACAGCGTGGCTACACAGCGTGGCTACACAGCGTGGCTACACAGCGTGGGCTACACAGCGTGGCTGCCGTAGACTAGAGTAGCAGGTCACAGTGGAGAAGTGGAGCATATCAATCTGTAATGTTCAACTATCTTTATTCAATACCCGCAGTGTCTAGTAGTCATACCTCACATGCGCAAATGTATTCCTGATGCGTGAACAACTAAATCTCTCCTTAGGGGGACACAGAAGTCTTATGTAGGAAATACGACAATAAACGAATGACAGGGAAGTATAGTCTGGCCACAATAACGTCTTCATCAAATAAAATAGCAGGGGAGTTACAGGAGCTGACTGTGTTTTGTTGTTGTTGTCAGGCTTCCATGATAGCAGGCTTATTTTAATCATTCTCCACGGCCATGTTGTGCTGACGCCTAAACAGAAGCTAATGTGAGACCCATTAAAAGACCTGGAGAGGGTGGACTGAGTCTGCGCTGGCAAGCGGAAAAGAACAACAGCCTGGTTTATCACCCTCCCCTCATTGTTGCCCGCTTGCCTCACTGTGGCAATCCCCTCTCGTCACCTACTTTCTTTAGCCCTCTCCCTTCTCTCCCCTCTCTCTATCCTCTCCCCTTCTCCTCCACTCCACCTTTCTCTATCCTCTCCAACTCTCTCTCTCCCTCTCTCTCTATCACTCCCCTCTCACTATCCTCTCCCAATCTCTATCTCTCCTCTCCTCTCTCTCTCTCTCTCTCTCTCTCTCTTCTCTCTCTCTTCCTCTCCTCCATCTCTCCTCTCTCCTTCCTCTCCCCTCTCTCTCCCTCTCTCTTCTCTCCCCTCTCCCTCTCTCCCTTCTCCTCTCTCTATCCTCTCCCCCTCTCGCTCCCTCTCTCTATCCTTTCCCTCTCTCCTCTCTCTATCCTCTCTCCCTCTCTCTATTCGTCTCCCCTGTCTCTCTCTCCCTCTCTCTACGCCTCCTCCCCTCTCCTCTCTCTCTATCCTCCCTCTCTCCACCTCTCTTATCCTCCCTACCTCTTTGCTCTCTCTATCCCTATCTCCTCCTCTTTCCCTCTCCCCCTCTCTCCTCACTCTTTCCTCTCTCACCC
>NW_019943375.1:59499-83311 GCF_002910315.2 Salvelinus sp. IW2-2015 | reverse complement strand
GCACAGCGTGGCTACACAGCGTCGGCTAGCACAGCGTGGCTGCACCAGCGGTGGCTGCACAGCGTGGCTACAACAGCGTGGCTAGCACAGCTGCTGCAGCTGGTACACATGCGCGTAGCTGGTACACTCACAGCGTGGCTAGCACAGCGTGGCTGCACATGCACAGTGGTGCACAGCCGTGGCTGAACAGACGCGTCGTGCGAGCTGCACAGCAGCGTTGGCTAGCACAGCGTGGCTGCACAGCGTGGCTGACAGCGAGGCTCCTGGCTACACAGCGTGGCCTACACAGCGTGCTACACAGCGTTGGGTGCTACACAGCGTCACGTGGCTACACAGCGTGGTGCGCACAGCGTGGCTGCACAGCGTGGCTACACAGCGGGCTACACAGCGTGGCTGCACAGCGTGGCTGCACAGCGTGGCTACACGGCGTTTGCTACACGGCGTGGCTGCACGGCGCGTGGCTACACGGCTGGCTGCACAGCGTGGCTACACAGCGTGGCTAACACAGCGTGGCTGCACAGCGTGGCTGCACAGCGTGGCTTACACACAGCGTGGCTGCACAACCGTGGCTGCACAGCGTGGCTACACAGCGTGGCTACACAGCGTGGCTCTACACAGCGGCTACACAGCGTGGCTGCCGTAGACTAGAGTACAGTCACAGTGGAGAAGTGGAGCATATCAAATCTGTAATGTTCAACTTCTTTATTCATACCCGGCAGTGTTCGTAGTGTCATACCTCACATGCGCAATGTATTCCTGATGCGGTGAAACTAAATCTCTCCTTAGGGACACAGAAGTCTTATGTAGGAACAAATACAGACAATAAACGAATGACAGGGAAGTTATAGCTGGCCACAATAACGTCTTACATCAAAATAAAATAGCAGGGGAGTTACAGAGACTGACTGTGTTTTGTTGTGTGTCAAATTCCATGATAGCAGGCTTATTTTAATCATTCTCACAGGCCATGTTGGTGCTGACGCCTAAACAAGAAGCTAATGTGAGACCCATTAAAAGACCTGGAGAGGGCTGGAGTCTGCGCTGGCAGCGGAAAAAGAAAGCAACAGCGCTGGTTTATCACCCCCCCCTCATTGTTGCCCCTTGCCTCACTGTGATTATGTGGCCATCAGATCCCCCGCTCTCGCCCCTTCTACCTCTCCCTTCTCTCCCCTCTCTCTATCCTCTCCCCTCTCTCCCTCCACTCCACCTTTCTCTATCCTCTCCAATCTCTCTTCCCTCTCTCTATCACTCCCCTCTCACTATCTCCTCCCAATCTCTACTCTTCCTCTCCCTCTCTCTCTCTCTCTCTCTCTCCTTTCCTCTCTCTATCCTCTCTCTCTCCCTCTCTCTATCCTCAGCTCTCCCCCTCTCTCTCCCTTCTCTATCTTTCCTCCTCCCCTCTCCCTCTCTCCCTCTCTCTCCTCTCTCTATCCTCTCCCCTCTCTCGCTCCCTCTCTCTATCCTTTCCCCCTCCTCCCTCTCTCATCCTCTCCCCTCTCTCTATCCTCTTCCCCTGGCTCTCTCCTCCCTCTCTCTATCCTCCTCCCTCTCCCTCTCTCTTATCCTCCCTCTCTCCACCTCCTCTATACCTCCCTACCTCTCTTGCTCTCTCTATCCCCCTATCCTCCTCCTCTGTCCCTCGTCCCCCTCTCTCCTCACTCTTTCCTCCTTCCCCGCTCTTCCCTCTCTCCTCTCTACCACGCTCTCTCCTCATTCTCTATCTCTCCCTCTTCCTCTACCCAACCCTTCTCTTTCCTCTCGCGATACCTCCCCTCTTTCCTTCTCTATCCTTTCTCCCCCCTCTCATCCCCCTCCCTCGTATCCTCCTTTCCTCTCTCCCCCCTCTCTCCCTATAACCTTCTCCCCTCCTCTATCCCTCAAAATAAAAATAGCAGGAGAGTTACAGGAGACTGACTGTGTTTTGTTGTTGTTGTCAGGACCTTCATTGATAGCCAGGCTTTATTTAATCATCTCCACAGCCATGTTGGTTGCTGACGCTAAACAAGCTAATTGTGACCCATTAAAAAGACCCTGGGAGAGGGGGACTGAGTCTAGCGCTGGCAAAGTCGGAAAAGCCAACAGCCTGGTATCACCCTCCCCTCATTGTGCCCCTTGCCCTCACTTGCATCCCCTCTCTCCCCCGTCCTTGCTTTCTAATCCTCTCCCCCCCTCACCTTCTCTTCCCCTTCTCCCCCTCACGGTCGATCCTCTCTCACCTCTCCTACCACTCCCCCTCTCCCATCCACTCCACCTCTCTCTATCCTCCCCTCTCTCATCCACTCCCTCTCTCTATCCTCTTCCGACGCTCTCCCTCACCTTATCCTCTCCCCTCTCTCCCCCTCTGCCCTCTCTCCCCCTCTCGCTATCATTCCCCCTCTCTCTCTCTATCCTCTCTCCCCCTCTCTCCCCCTCTCTTCTATCCACTCCCCCTCTCTCTATCCTCTCTCTCCTGTCCTTAATCCTCTCCCCCTCTCACTATTCTCTCCCCCAATCTCTACCCCGCTCCCCCTCTCATCCTCTCCCATTACTCTCTCCCTCTCTATCCTCTTCCCCCTCTCTCTATTCTTCTCCCCCTCTCACTATCCTCTCCCCCTATCTCTCTACCTCTCCCCTCTCTCCTAATCCCTCCCTCTCTCTCCCTTCTCTATCTTCTCCCCTTCCCCTCCATCTCTTTGCCATCTCTCTCCCTCTCTCTATCCCCTCTATCTCTCTCCCCCCTCTCCCCCATCTCTCCCTCTCTCTATCCTCCTGTGGCATCCCCCTCTCTCTACCTCTCCCCCCTCTCCCCTTTCTCTCCCTTCTCTCCCCTCCTTTCTATCCTCTCCCCTCTCCCCTTCTCTCCCCCTCACTCTATCCTCTCCCCCCTCTCCCCTTCTCTCCCCCTCTCTCTATCCACTCCCCTCTCTCCATCCACTCCCCTCTCTCTAATCCTCCCCCCTACTCACTATCCTTCCCCCTATCTCTACCCTCTCCCCTCTCTATCCTCTCCCTATACTCTCTCCCTCTCTATCCCTCCCCCCTCTTCTCCCCCTCTCTCTATCCTCTCCCCTCTCCCTCCCTCTCTCTATCTTTCTCCCCCTCTCTCCATCTCTGTTCCCTCTCTTCTATCCTCTCCCCCCTCCCTATCCTCTCCCCCCTCTCTCCCCATCTCTCCCCTCTCTAACCTCCATACTCCCCAATCTCTCCCTCTCTCTATCCTCTCTCTCCCTCTCTATCCTTTCCCCTCTCCCCCTCTCCCTATCCTCCCTCCTCTACCCTCTCCCCTCTCTCCCTCTCTCTATCCTCCCCCATGTCCCTCTTCTTCCTCCACTCTCTCCAATTTCTCTATATCCTCCCCACCTCTCTCGCTCTCTCTATCCTTCCCCTTCTCCCTATCCTCCGCCCTCTTCCCCTCTCTCTATCCTCCCTTTCTCTCCCCTCTATCCCTCACTCTATCCTCTCTCCCTCTCTCCCCCTCTCTATCTCCCTCTCTCCTCGCTCCCCCTCTATCCTTCCCCCTCTCTCTCTCTCGCCCTCTCCTCTATCCTCTCCATCTCTCTCCCAATCTCTACCCCCTCTCCCTCTCTCTCCCTCTCTCTCCCTCTCCCTTTCTCCCTCTCTCCCTCTCTTCCCCTCTCCCTCACTATATCCTCTCCCTCTCTCCCCCCTCTCCCTCACTATATCCTCTCCCTCTCTCTTTCTCTGTCTCCTCTTTCTGCTTTCTCTCTCTTTCTCCCTGTTCTTCTTAGTGACTTCATGCATGTGATGTTGACAGGAAACATTGGTTGCCTTTTTACATGGCTTTTTGACTGGTTTGTTAGGGTTTGCTTGTTGCAGGTTTACTTATTCTGGCTGGGCTGGAAACCAGATGGCTAGCTTTGAGACACATTCTTGGGTTGTGACACAGGAGATCTGGGATACCTGAGAGTTGTTCAGAGAGAGAGAGGAGAGAGAGAGAGAGAGAGAGAGAGAGAGAGAGAGAAGAGAAGAGAGAGGAGAGAGAAGAGAGAGAGAAGAGAGAGAGAGAGAAGAGAGAGAGAGAGAGGAGAGAGAGAGAGAGAGAGAGAGAGAGAGAGAGAGAGAGAGAGAAGAGAGAGAGAGAGAGAGATGAGAGAGAGAGAGAGATGTAATGTTTACTGTTTATTGTTAATGTTTATTTCACTTTTGTATATTATCTACCTCACTAGCTTTGGCAATGTTAACATATGTTTCCCATGCCAATAAAGCCCCTTGAACTGAATTGAATTGAGAGAGAGAGAGAGAGAGAGAGAGAGGCGATGCCCACACATTTTCTACATGAACCTAGAGAAGAGTCCCCTCAGCCAGCTGGTTCTGGGGCTCTGTTCACAAATACAAACAGATCCCACAGAGCCCCGGGATAGAAACACATTTAGAACCAACCAAATTATGAGACAGCAAAAAGATAACTATTTGACACACTGGAAAGAATCAACCATAAAGCAAAGATTCGTGGTCCGTTGCCATGAGAAAAGGGTAACCAGTGGAGCACAAACAACATTGTAAATGGCAAGAGAGAGAGAGAGAGAGAGAGAGAGAGGGAGAGAGAGAGAGACAGACAGAGAGAGAGAGAGAGTCTGACAGTCTCCTCTGTGTCCCAGGGAGATGATATGACTGCATTTAGTATTTCACATCCACTCCCTACGGAATCTGCCCATGTGTCTCTGTCCACAAGTCTCTCCCTCTATGTCAGGGTTCGAACCCCCTGCCTGAGGCCTTAGACCTTCACTATATCCTGTCTCCTGTCTCCTGTATGTGTCAGACTGTCTAGCGGGGGTGAAAGCTCGACGTTATGTTCCTGTGATTTACTATGTGCCTGAGAGATAAATCTTTACCATAATGACGTGTTAGTTCAACCTGTTCCAATGTTAACAACATTATCTTCTGATGTACAGCTATTAACAGAGATCTATTGCACATTTGTAGCTTTTAAGAAACAGATAGATTAAATGTATACTGTTCACATGCCATTTGTCAATTTCTGAATAGTGAAATATTTCATTAGATGCAGTGTATTAGTGTTGCTTGATGTGAGCATTAATAGTCTCATAAGGATGGTTATGGTCTGTGTTGTGTGTTCTGAGCCGCACCGCTCCCTCAACGTCCAATCAGAGATGATTTGCGGGCTCCCATTGCAGCTGGAGGAGTACAGTGACAGCAGTATGATTTGTTACTTCCTCGTGACTCCAGGTCATCTCCCTCTGAGTACAAATATTTCAGTCTGAGACAGCTTGAGATGTAGTCTGTCCTCCTCACTCACCCCACTTCCTGCACCGTCCTCCAGCTAATGCTAAGTAGTGTATCTGTCATGCCACTGGATTCTGTATATCTCCCAAGAGGACCACAACGTAGAATACAGACGGTCCTCTTCTTTCTCAATCAACCCACTGTGTGACACAGAGGCCTCACCATTCCACATGATGTACAGGATCTCTGTGAGTCATGTCACCAACATTACATCCTGTATCACTCATATACTAGTTACTTTCTACAGGAAGTAGGGGGGGGAAAGACAGAGTTATTCCATCTGAGAGGAAGTGATAGAATGAACATAATAAGCCATAGGTAATCCTATCAGTCTGCACCACTGGGCTTCTGCTCATCCACTGGTCTGGAGCTGGTGTCTACAGAGAAGAGAGAGGAACCTGTACTAGGAGATGCTGATGCAAATCGATGCTGTCAGCCAGACAGTCTACTCATTCCAGTCTCCCAACCTCTCTCTCCCTCTACAGTCCAGCATGTCCATAAACATCCCCTTTCCTTACGAAGGACACCGCGGTCACCAGGTGTACCATCAGTCAGCTCAGATAGAGGCTCACATATCTAATGCCCAGTGGAGGAAAAAGTACCCAATT
Organism: Salvelinus sp. IW2-2015; assembly: GCF_002910315.2. Classification (NCBI taxonomy): domain Eukaryota; kingdom Metazoa; phylum Chordata; class Actinopteri; order Salmoniformes; family Salmonidae; genus Salvelinus; species Salvelinus sp. IW2-2015. Next base: position 77,459 of record NW_019943375.1, on the reverse strand, counting down.
GTCATACTTGAGTATGAGTAAAAATGCCTTAATAGAAAATGATTCAAGTGAAAGTCACCCAGTAAAATCCTACTTGAATAAAATATACTTAAGTATCAAAAGTAAAAGTAAAAGTATAAATCATTTAAAATTCCTTATATTAAGCAAACCAGACGGCACCATTTTCTTGTTTTTTAAATGTCCGGATAGCCAGGGGCACACTCCAACACTCAGACATCATTTACAAATGAAGCCTGTGTGTTTAGTGAGTCCACCGGATTAGAGGCAGTCGGGATGACCAGGGAAGTTCTGTTGATTTGTGCGTGAATTGGACCGTATTCCTGTCCTGCCAAGCATTCAAAATGTAACAAGTACTTTTGGGTGTCAAGGAAAATGTATGTAGTAAAAAGTATACAATTTTCTAAAGGAATGTAGTGAAGCAAAAGTAAAAATAGTCAAAGATATACATAGTAAAGTAAAGTACAGATACCTCAAAAAACTACTTAAGTAGTACTTTAAAGTATTTTTACTTAAGTACTTTACACCACTGCTGAAGTCTGTAAACTGGTTCACAGCCCCCAAACAGACACACCTGAAACCCTCCAGACGTTTTGGGATTGTCTTGAATCCGTTGAAAGGGCTCAATCAAACACAAACCCTGGCTCTGACTCATAAAGTTATTTGTGTTTATCTTTTGTAAACACCTTGGAGACGCGGCGCCCACCACAGCCTGACAAAAGCCAGGGAATTTAAAGAAACCTTTCCAAATAAATAAATAGATGATTCCTCCACCGAGGACAGAGTGTGAAGGGTAAAAGGATGAGAGGAGTGAGCAGGGTGAATGAAGCATGGTCAGGATACAGAGCCTTCTTTGCTTCAGTCAGTCCAAGGTGACTCTGCAAATGATTCTTCACAAGCTTTATTTTGGCATTATATTATAGAGTCATGCCATAAGGCTTCTCAGGCAGTGGAGTATACCAGTGCCGTTTAAGATAATGGAGGACATTTTTTGACCATGGCCTTATTTCTTTTACAGCATATTACATGACTCTCATTTATATTCCGTTCACCCAGTTCAATATAACAGCGTTAAGTTTAGGCTACTACATGATGCTCTAATTTTCCCTCTACCCATCATGAGGTTGCTACAACCTAGCCTATGAATGAAAGTTTACAACGTAGGGGCACACAGGTCGAGAGACAAATTTGAGGTGACAGTGACATTCAATACCGCCTTGCACACTCTTGCCTGCATCTAGCTGATCTAGGGTGTAATCATTAGTCCAACAGTTGCAAACGAGAGTTTCTATTGGACAAATTCAGGTATGTTTATCCCCGTTTTGTTCCATTTGCTTCCGTTTAAGAAACGTATTTCAACAGAATCGGCGGAATGAATACACACCTGATCACGCGTAAACACAGTTCACTCTCATAGCAGCCACATTGTATTCCTTCTCTTCCCTTCGCTTGTGGACTTCAACGCACAACACATCAGCTGTATGTGACCAGGCGAAACAACCTTTCCTAAACCGCTACACACAGCCTACATCTTTGTCACCATATTAGCTAAAGTAACGTCATAGTCAGCACAGCTAATAGAACTAACACGTTAGTTAACCCGCTACAATCATGCAGTAACGTTCGTGTATAGTCAGTAAGCAGTTACACCTGCAGGCCCCGGTGGATAAATAAATTAGTAACACCAAAAGCTTACCTTGACTTGGAAGAGTTCCAGTGTTGTGTTGGATAGTCATAGCCAGCTAGTTAACATAGCATCCCTCTTTTTGAGCAGGGTGTTTCTGTAGGCTAAACTAGCTTGCTGCATTTGCTAGCTAAGTAAGTGAAACTGAAAGTGAAGAAAATTGTAATCTCTCTATTTCTCTCTTGTTTCTCCTTCATTATGATTACATTTATTTGTTCAAAACTGTTCAACTATTGTCTTTCTCTCTCTTTGAGTCAACTACTCACCACATTTTATAGACTGCAGTGCTAGCTGGCTGTAGCTTGTGCTTTCAGTACGAGATTCATTCTCTGATCCTTTGATTGGGTGGACAACACCCATGCTACCCGACAGAGTGCTGTTGAGGATACTGTAGACCTTCTTTGCAAAATAGAGTGTTTTAATCATTTATTTGGTGACATGATTATATTTAGTTTAGTTTTATCTTAAAAAGGATAACTTTTTTAATGTTTTACCATTTTGATTTTTATGACATTCACTGAGGATCGTCCTCCCCTTCCTCCTCTGAGGAGCCTCCACTGGAGTATACGTTCCCTAGAGGCATGTTTCTCTGGGGAGGAAGAGAACTTTCTTGTTTTTCTGTCTTTGGGCTGTATTTGCCTCTCAATGGGGAGTATCTTTTTCCAGGGGGAAAGTTTTTAGTTTTATGTCATCTTGTTTTGTGAAGTGATAGGGTGGGAATGAAATGCATTAAATAGCCTTAGTCAGGGGGAAGAGAATGTGGGCTCCTTCGCCAGGCCCGGCATGTGTGTCACCCTCTCAGTCACCTCTGGGCTGGGGCGGCCCGGGCTTTGTGAAGGCTCCAACACGCCTGAAAGGGACACACAGCATGCGGTCTGCAGGGTCCCCAGTCCCGCTCCACACACACACACCACACACACATATCACAAAAAAAGAAGAAACGTCCACAAACTCCCTTTGAATATTAAAAAGAAAAGAGAGTTATCAGGAAGAATAGGACAGAAAGAGGAGAGGAGAGAAGAATGCCTCTCCATTGATCTGGCTGGAGAGAGAGGGGGGGGGGGGGGGGGGGGGGGAAGATGGCCTGTCCATTAAGCTTTCTGGGGAGAGAGAGAGAAAGGGGATGAACGCCACCATGCACATTGTATATAGTGTTGATCATCGCTTTGGCAACTTTTCATCTCTGAGTTTAGTTCTGAAATACCATAGGATCTCATAGTTCTCTCTGCATGGTGCTTTATAACCGTTTTCTCAAGTTGAACCTGTATTTGAAAGACTAGGTCTGTCACCAATTAAACCGAGGTGGATTCTTCTCTTTGTATTGAAAGTGTCAGGCAATGAAATGGTTACTGAAGTGTATTTTGGAATCTGGTACTGGACACATTGCTTGACACTGGGATCTTAAACTACCGCTGGACTCCTCAGATTTGGGAATATCAGACTAGGACCTGGATGTGAGTTGTTGCTGTTGACGTGGCTGTGAAAAGGATCTATCCCAGTGGATCTGTGTTATTACAGCAGGCACCATGCAGCCTGTATCTCTGCTGGTGGTGATGTTGGCCATGCTGGTGATGCTGGGGGTCTTCCCTCATAAGGGTCCTTATCATGGGGCCCCTCGCCACGCTGGTCTGTGGAGCTCTCCGCCCAACTGGTGTAAAAGACAGCAGGGGAAGACTCAGGGGCCCCATCAAGACCCCCTACCTCTGAGACACCACGGCAGCAAGACACACAAATGTAACCACATCTTCCACAGTAAGTGTAACCAAATGATTTGTGCATTCTATCGATGGATGGAGAAGCCTGGAGCTTTTACAAATTAATTGACCCCAAACTTTGGCTTGAATCTCCTGACATCACATGCATCCCTTTTCCTACTAATTGAGGACGATGTTTGAGTTATTGTAATCTTCACAAGTTGATGTTTCCTGGAGTGGGATGTAGGGAAGGGTGGAAAAGTTGGCTGTCCTTTCATGTTTTCTCTTCATGGAGGTTGTGCCAAGGAAAGGAAAAATGACTGTGGTGTTAAAAGCACTCTAATGTCTCCTCTCCCGGCTCACTGCTGTCACAGTCAAGACAAATATGTTATTTGTTCTGCCTCTGTGCTGTTCTGATCAAGGTCGCCTGCTCTGCGATAGAGAGGAGATCTGCGCGGGACAGGCTGCCTGTTTGGAGAGAAGCTCGGCGATTGTCATCTGATACTGGATGGATGGATGGATGGATGGATGGATGGATGGATGGATGGATGGATGGATGGATGGATGGATGGATGGATGGATGTCGTAAAGGCAACTGAGAGGAAACACAGCACATTTGCTCCAAGTCTAATGTCGATAGTAAAACAAAGAAAAATATATTTTCACTATTTGTATAAATGATATCTGAGCTATTGTCTGCTTGTGTTGTGTTTGGTTACTTACTTCTCAGAATTAATGTTAGTCCCTCAAATTCAAATCTGGACCTCGAAGCTAGTTCCACTTTTTTTCATTCTTCCCTTCTAATCAGGGACTGGTTTAGACCTGGGACACCAAGTTCCCCTCTAATCAGGGACTGGTTTAGACCTGGGACACCAAGTTCCCCTCTAATCAGGGACTGGTTTAGACCTGGGACACCAAGTTCCCCTCTAATCAGGGACTGGTTTAGACCTGGGACACCAAGTTCCCCCTAATCAGGGACTGGTTTAGACCTGGGACACCAAGTTCCCCTCTAATCAGGGACTGGTTAGACCTGGGACACCAAGTTCCCCTCTAATCAGGGACTGGTTTAGACCTGGGACACCAAGTTCCCCTCTAATCAGGGACTGGTTTAGACCTGGGACACCAAACATCATAGTAGACACAACATTACATTGTTACTGTAGCTACCTGAGTTTTGTAGGATTTTCCTTCTTCACTTTCTAAAATAATCTACAACACATCTGCCTGCAGTCAGTGAATGTCTCTCCCAATGCCAGTCCTCTCAGTCAGACCCCATGTTGCTGGTCTCAGTGAAGCCAGGGTCCATAATCGCCTGTATGTTTCAGTCTTGTACTGTTATCTCCTGTTGGCGCCGGGAAAAGTTACAATTCCATTTGGAAGTATTCAGGTGAGCAGCCAGTGGCAGAACCAGGGCAATTAAAGGACTGGTGGCAGCCTTTCAGGAGCAACACACTGTAGAACACTGAGACTGGTTAAAGAAAAGAGCAGAATCACATTTGAGACCTAAATGGAGAGGAATGAATGACACTGAGAAATAGATTGAATGACTGACTCACTTTTAGCCATAATCTGAATGTCATTATGGACTCCTGTCCATTATATTCCTCATCCTACATACAATGAGGCATAACTAAATAAAATCAACACATTGTACACAAAGGGGTGGATAGGCTACAGTTGTTCTTATGGTATAACAATATATTTTCATTTTCGTAATAGATTTATTCTGTCTGTGTGTTGTCAATAACGGCTGCATCGCGGATAAAGATGGCGACATGCCCATGATGGTGGGGTTCCACTAACTCTCACTGGAGGGCGCTGCTGGGTAACTAATACGACCTCAAAGGAGAGGGCCTGAGCTGAAATTATAGGCTCTATGGGCTATGAAATTACGTTTTATTTAGATTCTTAATTAATGCAATCAATGTCATTTTTTTCATGAACCTTTTACATAAAACATTTACTCAAAAAATGAATCAAGTTCAAATATCTTTATTAATGAATATCTGTCATCTCTGGAGTATTGTCTAAAATCACAGACTAGACAATTTTTCACTATAATTAATTAAATGTTGAAAAAAAGCTGGTAAACTGCATTGAAAAGACAATGACAAAATGTTGTAATTCTATTTTGAGTATCTTTTATCTTATGATGTGGAAAAACAATAAGCCTACAATAAATAATAGACCACTTGGACTATCTGAAGGTTTTAGCCTGTAAATACGGTCAACTCGATTTAGGTTATGATTTTCTCGTTTAGCTAATCTTACACATTTTAAAGTAGATGATATAATATTTGATCGTAGTTAAGGGAAACCTAGTTCCAGGATAATCGGCCCTAAAGTGAATTTTAATTGACTGATTAGATGTGTATCTCGCCCCAGCAGTAAGCCAAAGCATGGGATTGGGAGTGTACAACAGCTAGTCCTAATGCCAACAGCGCTCTTTTGTCTTACTGTACGAGAACTAGACTTTAGTCGCGGATTGCACACAAACATGTCATGATTTGATAGCCCAACGGCTTCTGTGCATTCATTTTGATATAACATTTTATTATATAGGTAATAGGCTAATACTTGTATTTTTGTTTGTTCTATTCTATATTGTAGTATATATTGTAAGCCAACCAAACCAGGTTGTATGTTCTATTCTATATTGTAGTATATTATGTCCTATTATATTCTACGATTATTATTATTTATAATTATGATTATTGTTATTATTATTATGGTAATTATGATTGTTGTTGTTATTATTATTGTTAATATTATTATATACTATTGCTTACTATACCATCCAGATTTGTAGGAACAGGGAAAGAACTACCGTTCACACACACAGGCTACCTACAGGTTTACCACATGCATGGGAACTGTGAATAACAGCCATCATTGTAGTGTGGTAGACTACATACATAAATGTTAACAGTCACCTCAGTAACTGAAAATAGTTGACAGCTGATCTGCGCTGCGCTCTCCAATCCAGCCTGGAAGAGGTTAAATTTCTTCAATTGGAAAAACCAATTGTAAGCTTCTTGAAGGGGGGAGAATGGCACGTACTATTTGACGAGGCATTCAGCTTCAGTGAATGAGGCGCTGTGCATGTGAATGAGAACCCCCTGCCCGAGGTGAAGGGGTCCGCGGCGCTCACAGGGGATTCGAAAACTCAAATAGGATTTTGTGGAGCAAAACTTGAGTAACCCAAGGGCCACTGAAGTTATGGAAAAGTAGGAGTGATCCGCGACCAATGGATCGAAGCTACAGTCTCCAGACTTTGTCCTAGCTATACCCGGAGAAAAGAAACTTCGGAAGTTCCCGTTGTCAAGTGACAGATTCAAAAACGGACCGTACTGATGTGACTACAAGCATCCATTATCTCTGAGGGGTTTACAACGGACGTCCACTGATTTTCTTTTGGCACAAATTACCTTGTGGTGATTTCTCTCCGGATTGTTGTCTGTAATTTCCTTACTTTATTATCCATATGAATGGGAAAATGATTATTTGAATTGGATTATACAGATGCCCGTTAAACGAGAACGCAAAACGGGACGACAAACTCCAAGAAGCGATAGAACTGTTCTAAACATCTACTTAACTAAATAACATGTAAAACAATAATCGAAACTTGCTTCCATCGCTTTTGGATATCACGTCATTTATAACTATTAATACAGCGCAGAGCACGCGCGTCCTATTCCCATTTTGCGGGTAGTTTGTTCTCGGTAGATTTTTTATTCTCCACAATTCATGGAATACTACGTTTGAGACGTCACCTATATTGGAATAACATTTTATTATTAAGCTAATATCAACAAATCATTAACTATTTGATTAAGTCATTTTCGCGGAATTCTGAAAACAGTTTTGTAATTGACATCAAGATTATGAAGGAGTGGATTGTTGAAGTATTTCACGAATAATTTGGATAAATCAAGCAATATTCTCAGACGAGAGACGTTGAATAATGTCGCCAACTTCTATTGGGATTGCGGTGTTACTTGGAATTCTCCATGTGTGCTCAGGTAGGCAATTGATCATTCCCAGGCTGCTTTGTATTTGGACAGGTCACTTGGGTCGGACATTTGGTATGAATATAAAATGAATATTATGTAATTGAATGGCACAACTAATTTTACTGCATAATATATCCATTATAGGCCATACTGTATGATAATACATTGTACCAACCCTCGTTGGTAAGAAACATATCCTAGGTCTATACTTTTTCTATAGCAAGTAAATGATGAAAGTGTGAAACAGAACTGTGAACCTAAACATTTAAAATCAGTGTTGGGGCAAAATGTTTTTTTGTTTGTTCTTTACTGGCAAGGGGTGTAGACAGCACATGTTTTCGTTTGCTAGGCTATATAGTGTGAAATAAGCCTACACATTTTAAAATCAGAAGAAAATTCAGGAATGAATAGGCTATGAATTAATGTACAGAAGTGACAATTAAATACACTTCAAACAACAAGAGCTTCAGATGGTGGTTTCAAGTACTGTAGTCCCTGTTCTTATTTCTCTTTAAGACCAACTGAATCATACAATAACATGCAACGTGGTGATAGGCCTATATGCCTACTTCTCTTGGCATGAACAGCATGATCAATCAAATACAATAAACATGTTTTGGTCACATACACATATTTAGCAGATGTTATTGCGAGTGTAGCTAAATGCTTGTGTTCCTAGCTCCAACAGTGCAGTAGTATCTAACAATCCAAAATCAAAGCCTACTGAAGTGTACATCAGGTGACACAGTGCTGGTGACACTGGAAACGTTCTGTTGCTCTTGACTGCAAAAAGTCTACTTTCAGGGCTGGATGAGAGGGTGGAATAGCTTTCTAACCCTGAACTGATTTAACCGTGTGCAGTACGCAGACCTGTCACAGTGATTCCTGTGGGAGGCCCTCATCACTCAGACAGTGGTGGACCTTGTGGAGATTGAGGTGCAGTGTTTGTCCTGGCGATAGCGTGTGTTTTTCACTAGTTACCACAGCCACAAAGTCAAAATTGGCTGTATCTTAAAAAATCTTTGAAAACAAAAATAGCTTTTTGGTCTTAATTGAAGATTAAGGTTAGGCATAAGGTTAGCACTGTGACAAAGTCCTGTACTGAAGGTTAAGATTAGGGTTAGGTTTAAAATCCCATTTTAAGAAGAGAAAATGTAGGAATTGATGGGTTTATGACGTTGTGGCTGTGGTAACTAGTGTCGTACCTACACCAGCTCATCTGTGTTCTGTTTGGACATGATAGAGATGGGTGGTCAGTTTTACATTCTGTCTTATAACTACTCTTATTCTGTTGCAACTACTGTGTAGCTTTGTGTGGTGCTGTAGGAACTTGTTCTACTTGTCTAAATGAAAATGCATATATACAATGTGGCATTCATTTCATTCATACACCATTTTGCCGGTGGCATTTTGGCATCAAAAACATTGTTCAGCAATCCATAACTCAGACATAATCATTTTTTTCTTCTATTGGCTGCTGTTTGGTTTGTGTCTCGCCAGACTTTCTCGTTGTGTTGCTTTAGCAAAGGAGTGATCTCAGGAGCAGCTGTGACATAACAGCCACACAACACTGCTGGCTGGACCTTCCAGGTCAGTTGCTCATACACATCCCAGAGTGAGGTACACTACATGACCAAAAGTATGTGGAGACCTGCTCGTCGAAACATCTCATTCCAAAATCATGGGCATTAATATGGAGTTGTTCCCCCCTTTGCTGCTATAACAGCCTCCACTCTTCTGGGAAGGCTTTCCATTAGATATTGGAACATTGCTGCTGGGACTTGCTTCCATTCAGCCACTAGAACACTGGACACTGATGTTGGGCGATTAGGCCTGGCTCGCAGTCAGCATTCCCATTCATCCCAAAGGTGTTCGATGGGGTTGAGGTCAGGGCTCTGTGCAGGCCAGTCAAGTTCTTTCACACCGATCTCGAGAAAGTATGCTGTAGCGTTAATATTTTCCTTCACTGGAACTAAGGGGCCTAGCCCGAACCATGAAAAACAGCCCCAGACCATTGTTCCTCATCCACCAAACTTTACAGTTGGCACTATGCACTAGGCACTCGGGCAGGTAGCGTTCTCCTGGCATCCGCCAAACCCAGATTCGTTCGTTGTACTGGCAGATGGTGAAGCGTGAATCATCACACCAGAGAACACATTTCCACTGCTCCAGAGTTCAATGGCGGCGAGCTTTACACCACTCCAGCCGACGCTTGTCATTGCGCATGGTGAGCTTATGCTTGTGTGTGGCTGCTCAGCCATGGAAACCCATTTCATGAAGCTCCAGACTAACAGTTTTTGTGCTGATGTTGCTTCCAAAGGCAGTTTGGAACTTAGTAGTGAGTGTTGCAACCGAGGACAGATGGCAGTCCCGTTCTGTGAGATTGTGTGGCCTACCACTTTGCAGCTGAGCCGTTGTTGCTCCTAGATGTTTCCACTTCACAATAACAGCACTTACAGTTGACCGGGGCAGCTCTAGCAGGGCAGATGAACTGACTTGTTGGAAAGGTGGCATCCTATGACGGTGCCACGTTGAATGTCACTGAGCTCTTCAGTATGGGCCATTCTACTGCCAAAGTTTGTCTATGGAGATTGCATGGCTGTGTGCTCGATTGTATACACCTGTCAGCAACGGGTGTAGCTGAAAAATCCGAATCCACTAATGTTGATGGTGTGTCCACATACTATTGGTAGTGTATTTTGCCATCTCATTCCAACTGCAACATAAAGCAGCGTTTCACAGAATGCAACTTTGATGTCTTTCCAGTTGATTCTAAACTCATGAAAGGTAGGCTACTATTCAAAGAAACAGCTATGACTTCCACTCTCCTTTTGACTTCAGTATATTATAGCTTCAGTTGGCCTATGTAATTACATCTAAATCTCAGCTAATTGTTTTCCAGTTTAAACCTGGCAGAATATTATAGGCTACATGTACTTAATGGTTAGTATTCTGCCTAATATGCGTTAAAACACTTACTCTTTCAGTAGATCATGAATTTAAAAGTAAATGAAGAAATGATGTGGCTGGGTATGATAGTGATAATAATTAAGCAGATTGACTCCATAAAAACCTGGTAACTGAAAATGAAATGGAAGTTGTAAAGATGTTTACGGTGCTAGGGGAAAGGTTTGATTTATATTTGCCTTGCAAACACAGAGGTCAATAAAACCAAGCATTACATAATTCTCTGTGATTGAAATTCAGGGTGGTTTATGTGCACCTCTGTCAGACTCAGTATCTGAAGAGGACATTGTCATTTCTGAGCCCACAAGCTCATTCCTCTTGCTGATTGGTTTCCTGAATTGCATCCTTGTTTTCTGTGGTGCTAAGTGAGCTGTTACAGAGAGAGAGAGTGAGAGTGAGAGAGAGAGAGAGAGAGAGAGAGAGAGAGAGAGAGAGAGTCCTAGAGTCAATTCCATTTGCTTTGGCATTATAATCATATGTTTCCCATGCCAATAAAGCCCTTTGAATTGAATTGACTTGAGAGAGGCAGAGAGAGATTGGTGGTAGAGGTGGTGGTGGGAACTCTTGCAGGCGTCAGTCATTGGTGTGAGGAAACAGTGCACCGCTTTGACAAGCGCCTGCAGAGATAGAGGTCAGGGTTCACATTTCAGCCTCCGTGGCAAAGCAGAACAGGACTGATTCTCCCTGGGCTGCTGGGGCAGTGTCAGGAATGCTCCTGTCTGAACTAGGATCTCCCCCTCCAGACACCATGGTTTCTAATTACAGGTCGCACTTGGACTGGGTCTGGGGATGTCTGTGTTATCCTGGGATGGAGAGACAGACAGGCAGACAGACAGACAGACAGACAGGCAGGCAGACAGACAGACAGACAGACAGACAGCAGAGCAGACAGGACAAAGCAGGACAGACAGACAGACAGACAGACACAGACAGACAGACAGACAGACAGACAGACAGACAGACAGACAGACAGACAGACAGAGCAGACCATGAGATAGGAAAGGGTGCAAATAGAGCTGGACTGGTCAACAGATGCTTACTGGCTTGGTCCTGGATTAGGCCTAGATGTTGATATGAATCATTAACCCATTACATGTGTTCTTGTTGCTACCAAATGAAATGAACTATGTGTGCTGGGGAAATCTGACAGTCTGTGGACATGTGTTACTCGAAAAAGCCACGATTGCTGACAATCATTATAGATTATTTGAATATCACTGAGATATTCAAAAATTTGGTCAGTTCCATGTAATTACATCTGTATTGTTTCTACATTATCTTCATTACTTGCACTTTATGGTCATCATAAGGTAAGGCTTATCAGTGAGGTAGGGAGAGGGGGAGGGAGTGAGGGAGAGGGGAGGTAGGGAGGGATGGAGAGGGGGGAAGGGAGGGGAGGGAGGGAATCTTTACCCCTCCCAGAACCTGTGATGACTTGCTGGTTGCCGTCTGGCTCTGTCAGAGGTAGTACGTTGATAATCACGTCCATCACGTGGTCCCCTGTTATCAGATGATTCATCCTGTTGCTAAACGCTAAATGGCTCCTATCTCTGCCTGCTATCTGTCCTCTTATCTCAGCCTGCTATCTGTCCTCCTATCTCTGCCTGATATCTGTCCTCCTATCTCAGCCTGCTGTCTGTCCTCCTATTTCAGCCTGCTATCTGTCCTCCTATCTCAGCCTGCTATCTGTCCTCCTATCTCAGCCTGCTATCTGTCCTCCTATCTCAGCCTGCTATCTGTCCTCTATCTCAGCTGCATCTGTCTCCTATCTCAGCCTGCTCTGTCCTCCTATCTCTGCCTGCTGTCTGTCCTCCTATCTCTGCCTGCTGTCTGTCCTCCTATTTCAGCCTGCTATCTGTCCTCCTATCTCAGCCTGCTATCTGTCCTCCTATCTCAGCCTGATATCTGTCCTCCTATCTCAGCCTGCTATCTGTCCTGCTATCTCTGCCTGCTATCTGTCCTCTTATCTCAGCCTGATATCTGTCCTCCTATCTCAGCCTGCTGTCTGTCCTCCTATCTCAGGCTGCTATCTGTCCTCCTATCTCAGCCTGCTATCTGTCCTCCTATCTCTGCCTGCTATCTGTCCTCCATCTCGCCTGCTATCTGTCCTCCTATCTCTGCCTGCTATCTGTCCTCCTATCTCAGCCTGCTATCTGTCCTCCTATCTCAGCCTGCTATCTGTCCTCCTATCTCTGCCTGCTATCTGTCTCCTATCTCAGCCTGCTATCTGTCCTCCTCTCGCTGCTATCTGTCCTCTATCTCTGCCTGCTATCTGTCCTCCTATCTCAGCCTGCTATCTGTCCTCTATCTCAGCCTGCTATCTGTCCTCCTATCTCAGCCTGCTATCTGTCCTGCTATCTCTGCCTGCTATCTGTCCTCTTAACTCAGCCTGCTATCTGTCCTCTTATCTCAGCCTGCTATCTGTCCTCCTATCTCAGCCTGCTATCTGTCCTCCTATCTCAGCGCTGCTATCTGTCCTCCTATCTCAGCCTGCTCTGTCCTCCTATCTCTGGCCTGCTGTCTGTCCTCCTATCTCTGCCTGCTGTCTGTCCTCCTATTTCAGCCTGCATCTGTCCTCCTATCTCAGCCTGCTATCTGTCCTCCTATTCTCAGCCTGCTATCTGTCCTCCTATCTCAGCCTGCTATCTGTCCTGCTATCTCTGCCTGCTATCTGTCCTCTTTATCTGCCTGTATCTGTCCTCCTATCTCAGCCTGCTGATCTGTCCTCCTATTCTTGCCTGCTATCTGTCCTCTATCTCTGCTGTATCTGTCCTCCTATCTCTGCTGCTATCTGTCCTCCTATTCTCAGCCTGCTATCTGTCCTCCTATCTCAGCCTGCTATCTTCCTTCCTATCTCTGCCTGCTATCTGTCCTCCTATCTCAGCCTGCTATCTGTTCCTCCTATCTCTGCCTGTATCTTCCTCTATCTCTCTGCTATCTGTCCTCCTATCTCAGCCTGCTATCTGTCCTCCTATCTCAGCCTGCTATCTGTCCTCCTATCTACTATCTTGCCTGCTATCTCTGCTATCTGTCCTCCTATCTCAGCCTCTTCTATTCCTCTTATCTCAGCCTGCTATCTTGTCCTCCTATCTCAGCCTGCTATCTGTCCTCCTATCTCAGCCTGCTCTGTCCTCCTATCTCTGCCTGCTGTCTGTCCTCCTATCTCTGCCTGCTATCTGTCCTCCTATCTCAGCCTGCTATCTGTCCTCCTATCTCAGCCTGCTATCTGTCCTGCTACTCTGCCTGCTATCTGTCCTTTATCTCAGCCTGCTATCTGTCCTTCTTATCTCAGCCTGCTATCTGTCCCCTATCTCAGCCTGCTATCTGTCCTCCTATCTCTGCTGCTATCTGTCCTCCTATCTCTGCCTGCTATCTGTCCTCCTATCTCTGCCTGCTATCTGTTCTCCTATCTCAGCCTGCCTGATCTGTCCTCCTATTCTGCCTGCTACTGCCTCTATCTCTGCCTGCTATCTGTCCTCCTATCTCTGCCTGCTATCTGTCCTCCTATCTCTGCCTGCTATCTGTCCTCCTATCTCAGCCTCTATCGCCCTATCTCTGCCTGTATCTGTCCTCCTATCTCAGCCTTGCTTATCTGTCCTCCTATCTCTGCCTGCTATCTGTCCTCCTATCTCAGCCTGCTATCTGCCTACTATCTCAGCCTGCTATCTGTCCTGCTATCTCTGCCTGCTATCTGTCCTCTTATCTCAGCCTGCTATCTGTCCTCTTATCTCAGCCTGCTATCTGTCCTCCTATCTCAGCCTGCATCTGTCCTCCTATCTCTGCCTGCTAGTCTGTCCCCTATCTCTGCCTGCTATCGTCCTCCTATCTCAGCCTGCTATCTGTCCTCTATCTCGCCTGCTATCTGTCCTCTATCTCTCAGCCTGCTATCTGTCCTCTATCTCAGCCTGCTATCTGTCCTCCTATCTCAGCCTGCTATCTGTCCTCCTATCTCAGCCTGCTATCTGTCCTCTCTCTGCCTGCTACTGTCCTCCTTCCTGCGCTATCTGTCCTCCTATCTCTGCCTGCTATCTGTCCTCATTATCTGCCTGCTATCTGGTCCTCCTATCCAGGCCTGCTATCTGTCCTCCTATCTCTGCCTGCTATCTGTCCTCCTATCTCTGCCTGCTATCTGTCCTCCTATCTCAGCCTGCTATCTGTCCTCCTATATCTGCCTGCTATCTGTCCTCCTATCTCTACCTGCTATCTGTCCTCCTATCTCAGTCTGCTATCTGTTCTCCTATCTCAGCCTGCTATCTGTCCTCCTATCTCTGCCTGCTATCTGTCCTCCTATCTCAGCCTGCTATCTGTCATCCTATCTCAGCCTGCTATCTGTCCTCAGAGTTCTCCCCACCAGACCTTACTCACCTTGATGATACTGTAAACATCCTGCTGGACTGAAGGTCAAGAGCTGCACTTCGCCATTCAAAACAATAAATTGGAGTCATTTTGTACTACGCCTATATTGAATAAATGTGAAGTAACTTAGTTATTTTTCAATCAGTCATTATCAGTCAAGTTCACCGTTTCACCAGTTGACATAAGGACAGGTTTAGACCAATGCAGACATTTGTCCTCAGGTATCTATCTACATAAACTGAAGGTGCCAACTGCAACGTCAAAATTGGTATTAACAGACATGATGGACGGACTGATAGTAGATTGATCACTCCTGCTTGCTCTCCCTCTCTCCAGTTGCCTCTCCTGTGGGTTTATGTCCAGGAGTAGCCTCCCTGGTGTGTGTTTGTGTGTGTCAGGATGTTGGTAAAGGGCTGGGTAGTGAGAGTGGACCTCTATTCATCAGCCCCAGCAGTCCAGAGCAGTTGAGGTCTTGACAAATTGACTCTTTAGTGCAGATAATAAATTGTATCCCCCCCCACAACCCCCCAACTAGTGGTATGACAGGACACAGCAGGCACCACAGCCAATTAATGAGCACCAGAGCTCAGCTCACAGGTGAACCCTGTCTCAACCTCCACTCCTCTCACATTCACATTCCTCTCTGTCTAATACCTGCAGTCATTATAGCCTCCCCCACTCTGTAACCAACACACACTTTCATGGACTGTCTTTGATAAAAACCTACTGCACTCTTTGGTGTATAAACCCACTACCCAAAGAAGTGTCCTTTTTTAATATGGTGAAAACTGAACATTTTGATCCAATGTCATATGAGGATACCTTTACATTTATGGCTGAGCAGAAGTAAGAATAAAGTGTGATTTATTTTATTCTAATCTGTTACAAATCAGTGTGAGATGACAACATCCCCAGGGCTCCATGAACCGCTTTCAGACACCTAATCCCCATTAACCTAATCCTAATCCTGCACAGTTTACACCCTGAGATCCAGGATTAGTCCAACTCTGGTTTTGGCTCTATCAAACCATACTGTGTAGCTAGCAGAGGAATCTATCAAACCATACTGAGTAGTTAGCAGAGGAATCTATCAAACCATATGGTAGTTAGCAGAGGAAATCTTCAAACCATACTGAGTAGTTAGCGGGAATCTATCAAACCATACGGAGTTAGTTAGCAGAGGTCTTAACCATACTGAGTAAGTCTAGCAGAGGAATTCTATCAAACCATACTGAGTGGAGGTTTAGAGACTCTATCAACCATACTGAGTAGCTAGCAGAGGATCTATCAAACCATACTGAGTAGTTAGCAGAGGAATGCTATCAACCATATTGTAGTTAACAGAGGAATCTATCAAACCATACTGAGTAGTTAGCGAGGAATCTATCAAACCATATTGAGTAGTTAACAGAGGAATCTATCAAACCATACTGAGTGTTAACAGAGGATCTATCAAACCATAATTGAGTAGCTAGAGAGGAATCTATCAAACCATACTGAGAAGTTAAGAGGGATTTCTATCAACCATATCTGAGTAGTTAGCAGAGGAATCTATCAAACCATACTGATTAGTTAGGCAGAGGAATTATCAAACCATCACTGAAGTAGTTAACAGAGGAATCTATCAAACCATACTGAGTAGTACAGAGGAATCTATCAAACCAACTGAGTAGTTGCAGAGGAATCTATCAAAACCCATCTGAGAAGTTAACAGAGGAATCTATCAAACCATACTGAGAGTTACAGAGGAATCATCAAACCATACTGAGTAGTTACCGAGGAATCTATCAACCATACTGAGTATTAGCAGAGGAATCTATCAACCATACTGAGTAGTTAGCAGTAGGAATCTATCGAAAGAACATCTATCACCATACTGAGTAGTTAGCAGAGGAATTATCAAGCGAATAACTGAGTAGTTTAGCAGAGGAATCTATCAAACATATTGAGTAGGCTAGCAGAGGAATTATCAAACCATATGAGTAGTTACCAGAGGAATCTCTATCAAACCATACGAGTAGTTAGCAGAGGAATCTATCAATCCCTACTGAGAGTAGTTAACAGAGGAATCTATCAAACCATATTGAGTAGCCTAGCAGAGGAAATCTATCAACATACTGAGTTATAGAGACTAAACATACTGAGTAGTTAGCAGAGGAATCTATCAAAACCATACTGAGTAGTTAGTAAAGTAGGAATCTATCAAACCATAACTGGAGCGGTAGCTAGCAGAGGAATCTATCAAACCTACTGAGTAGTTACAGGCGGAATTCTACCAAAACCAAACTACTGAGTAGTTGCAGAGGATCTATCAACCATACTGAAGTAGTTAGCAGAGGAAATTATCAAACCATACTGGAGTAGCTTATCAGAATACATCTATCAAACCATACTGAGAGCTAGCAGAGGAATCTATAAAACATACTGAGTAGTTTTAGCAGAGGAATCTATTCAAACCATAACTGAGTACGTTAACGAGAATCTTATCAAACCCATAACTGAGTAGTTAACAGAGGGGATATATCAAAACATACTGAGTAGTTAACCAGAGAGGGATATTCTAAACGATACTTGCGTAGAGTTAACAGAGGGATATATACAAAGCCATACTGAGTCGTTAGCAGACGGAATGCGAGGACGGCCCAACATGACTTGTGGTACAACTCAGAAGGAGCGGGAGGGTATGTCTAAATACAACTCACCCAGGTCATTAAGGAATGACTTAGATTAAACATTTCAAGAGTGTTGAGGGAGATAAATCTGCGTCAGTCGCTTAGGATCAATGATCTAGCTTTCCACAAATGGTCCTCCTTCAATGGGCCTAAAAGAGCTCTTTAAATGGAATAATTCACACCACATTTGACGTCAATAGTTTTTAATTTTGCAGATTGAGGGTGCAGCCGTCTGATAAGCATCTAATAGAGGACATTGAGACAGTTCAGAATGATTGGAGGAAGCAGACTAACCCTCCTGTGCCCTGGGCACCAACACACTACTTCATATTTGAAACCCCTGAAGAATACAAACACAACCCGTTCCCAGGCCTGCGGGTGAGGGTGGGGTGTGTGGAGAAGCACTGGGTATGTACAGTATGGTCTTTGGTTAAAGAACTTAGTTAAAGCATCAGGGTGCGTCAGGCTGTCTGTGGGGCTGAACTCAGAAACTTGGTGCAGAGAAGACATAGTTAAGCCCTGAGGAAATAACAAGTCTACAGCCAACATATGCAAAGGGCCTGGCCTCTATCCC